>NW_028148107.1:0-29301 GCF_947247035.1 Vipera ursinii | reverse complement strand
GAGCGTCACGGAGAAACCACACCCATCCCATTTTCGGCAATGGGAAAAAGTTCCGATACGTCGCGTGACGTCACGTGACGTTGCGAGTTTGACATGCCTGCTCTAATGGATCCTGTATATATGGCTGGCCTGTGGATGTTTTGAGCTCACTCATCAACCCAACTCACATGTAGCCCACAAACTACCAGATATGCACCGATTAGATTTCCCTCGAAGGCTCTCACTGCTGTTGTATCCTGTACATTACTAAGAAGGTTTCTCCCCATAAAGTTACTGAGCCAAAGTTGGCACATTTCTTAGGGCATCATAGAAATAAGGTCGTGCCAACCATAAATGAACAGTGTCACTCTAGGGACATTAAGGAACATTATCATGAAAAGAAAAGAAAAGAAAAGAAAAAGAGACTCAGAAGTAGAGACCCAAATGCTTTGAGATATATGTTTAATCAAATTAAAACAGCTTTTATCTATAAAATGGAAGCAGAGGACAGAAAAGGCAACACTTCTGAGTCCTATTGATTTACACTAGAAGGCAGACTTTATCTTGCCTTCTCCTGTCAGCCTTCACATACACATTATAATGGAGATGCTCACTTCCTAATGCAGGCAAAGTTGTCTTAAGTTAATCCCTTGGTGCCCTCTTGTGGGAGAAAACATATTTTCCAAATGTTCATTAAAAATACCCAGGGGAAAACATCTCCATTTGTGAGAAACAGAAAGAAAAGTGGAGGGGAGAGAAACAGAGAGAGAGAGAGAGAGAGAATATAGTTTCATTCTTATTGAGGAAAGTAGTAAATGAGAAAAGGACAGAAGAATCAAAGAGAAGTGATTCAAATGGATGCCCCTAGAGCAGTATTAGAAGGCTCAAATGTCAAAATGCTTTTGGCATATAATTTCTCTGTTATGTACTTTGATGTTTGCTGTTTCTCAGTTGCTAAAGTACTTGACAATCTCCCATAACCACACATGTACATTACTTTAAGCTTAGCCTAAGAGGATACAGTGATTGATTGCTTGTGTACTATTAAGTTGGTGTCTACTCTCAGCAATCACTCAGACCATTTTCAGTACGATGTGTCCCCAGCTTGGCTCTTCAGGTTTTCCAGTGAAAATCTATCACCACTGTAATCAAGTTCATTCACCATGCTGCTGGTTGTCCTTTTCCTCTCCTCCTTTCCACTTCTCCCAAATTATAGACTTCTCAAAAGAGCCAGATCTTGGTACTGTATAATGTGGCCAAAATACAATAATTTGAGCTTTGAGAATTCTGGATTCTCCAAGCTCAAATTATCTAGCTGTTTTTTTATCTAATTCATTGGTTTGTTTTCTTGGTTATCCCTGATATTCTTAGGAGTCTTCTTCAATACCAAAGTTGGAAAACATCGTACTCTGACTTCTTCAACTTTCACTTTCATAATGTCACAGGGAAAACCATTGCATGATTCTAATGTTTGTAGATATAGGCACATCGTATCTAAGTGTCTTTTCCAAACCCTTCATTGCTACCTTAACCAATGCTTATCTGCACCAACTACCTTACCGTCAATTCTTTACTATTGATAGGATAAAAAGGTAAAGGTTCCCCCGCACATGTGTGCTAGTCGTTTCCGACTCTAGGGGCCGGTGCTCATCTCCGTTTCAAAGCTGAAGAGCCAGCACTTGTCTGAGGACATCTCCGTGGTCATGTGGCCGGCATGACTAGACGCCAAAGGCGCACGGAACTCTGTTACCTTCCCACCGTAGTGGTCCCTATTTTTCTACTTGCATTTTTACGTGCTTTCGAACTGCTAGGTTTGCAGAAGCTGGGACGAGTAACAGGCGCTCACTCTGTTACATGGCACTCAGGATTCGACCCGCCAAACTGCTGACCTTCTGATCGACAAGTTCAGCGTCCTAACCCACTGAGCCACCGCATCCCTTTTATTGATAGGATAGTCTATCCTAAAAGGCAGAAGCTATTTCAATATCTTTGTTGTTTATTTTTCGTTGTTCATTCTATACCTTCCCTACTCTGTAATCAGTTTGGTTTTATTTTATACAGGTAGTCCTCATTACTAACCACAACAATTCAATAGCTAGGTGGTGTAGTCATATAGTAAAACAATATGTGACTGCACCCACAACAGCAGTTCATCAGTTCCAACTGTGGTCATTATTTATTGATCAAATTTATATAGCTGTCTATCTTACAAAAAGCAACCCTGAGTGGCGTCGAATAAAACAACAGCCAAATAAAACAGCAAATATAAAAACATAAAAAATATAAAATTCACATTAAAAGTTAAATACTATAAAAATGAATATTAAGCAAATCACCAAGAGTCGTTCAGCACAACTTCACATGACTGTGACTTGCAACTTCCTGCAGCTTCCCCACTGATTTTGCTTTTTGGAAGCTGGCTATGGAGGTTGCAAATGATGAACACGCATCTGCAGGATGCCGTGAACATCATAAATATATGACAGTTGCCAAATGCCCAAATTGCGATCATATGATCATGGGGAATGCTGCGATGGTCATAACTTTGAGATTTGGTAGTAAGTCTCCTTTTTACAGTGCCTTCATATCTTTCAATGGTCACCGAATGAATGCTCAGTACTACCTTTTTAATTTTTTTTAGTCTTTCTGGACTATTGATTCCTTTACTGTGGATAGTCAATCCTAAAAGGCAAAAGCTATCTCCCATTTCTGTATCTTATTGCCAGTTCTAAGGCCATTACTCTACCAGTTGTCATTACTTTAGTTTTCTTTATGTTTAAGCTTAGTTCTACTATTTGATGTACTCCTTGATTTTCGTTACTAGAGCTTAAAAACCATTTGCATTTTCAGTTACCATAGTCGGGAGGGTAATGTAACTTACTGAAGTTTTTTCTTCAATTTGTAGATCATGATCTTCTTCCAATCTAGTCTTCTTTAATATATATTCAGCAGACTTAGACGGAATAAGTAAGGAGAGCTTATAAAACATTGTCTCACTCATTTGCCAATTTTAAGCCTGACTGTTTCACCAAGATTTGCCTGGATTGTTGTTTCCTATCCTATGGATGAGTTTTGCATGAGGACAATGAAATGTTCTAGGAACATTCCACAGCTGACATGGTTGACATAGTCAACATAATCAAAGGCCTTTCTATAATCAGTGAAGCACATATCTTTTGGTATTCTTTGTCTTCCTCAGTTACCTGGCGTGCATGAACAATAATGTCTTTTGTTTCCTGGTATTTTCTAAAACCAGCTTGAATATCTGACATCTCTTTCCTTGTAGAACTCTAATTGATGTTGTACAATCTTTACCATAACATATGCTAGTATGTAAACTTAGGGATGTTGCATGATAGTTTGCATGTTCTACTAAACTCCCTTTTTTGATATTGGAAAGTAGACTGACCTTTTCCAATCTGTTGTCCATTATCTTCTTCTTTAGATTTGCTAACAGTTTGATTAGAGCCTTTACCAATTACTTACCATATTTCTATAGATATTGCAGCAATTGCCGTAGCCTTCTAACTTGGAAATAAAATGACCAGAGTGCTGATCTAATTTCATCTTCTAACATTTGTGGTTCTTTTAAATATAAAATATCTTCTAAGGTATCTTGGATTTTGACATCTCTGTTATACAGAATTTCAATATGCTCCTTACATCTTAGTTTGATCTTCGAGTCCTTTGACTCCTGGCTGCCAGATCAAGGAAACTATAGTCCAATCAGTCTAACATCAATACTTGGGAAGATCCTAGAAAAGATAACCAAGCAACAGATCTGTGAACACCTAGAAGCAAGCAAAGTTATAACTAGAAGCCAACATGGGTTTGTCAAAAACAGATCATGCCAAACAAATCTTATTTCATTCCTTGACAGTGATTATATTAGTGGATCAGGGTATGCAGTGGACATAGTATACTTGGATTTCAGTAAGGCATTTGACAAAGTAGATCACAGCCTACTTCTTGGTAAGCTAAAAAAAAAGTTGGATAGACAGAATCACAACCAAATGGATTTGTAACTGGATGACAAACCACACTCAACATGTAGTCCTTAATGTATGTATTGTACATACATCTACATGGAGGGAGGTAAGCGGTAGGGTACCCCAAGGTTCCGTTTCAGGCCCAGTACTCTTCAACTTCCTTCATAAATGATGTAGATGATGGAATAGAAGGGGTACTCATCAAATTTGCAGACGACACTAAATAACCAACATCCCAGAAGATAGGCTCAAGATCCAGATAGATTTCAACAAACTTGAATACTGAAGAATCCTATTATTCATGTTTTAGCCTCCAGACCCCTAATAATCTTTGTTGGTCTTTTTTGCACTCTTTCCAGTCTTTATATCTTTTATGGAATACTGCATCCAGTTTTGGTCAGCATATTATAAGTGTGATTTTACTATGGCTTTATGAAACAGTACTATGTCACATGATCTTGATTCTGGAACTGAGTTTGTCTAGTCTAGTGAAAAGAAGGACTAGGGGGTGACATGATAGCAGTGTTCCAATAGTCAAGGCACTGCCATGAAGAAGAGTCAACCTATTTTCCAAAGCACCAGAAGGCAAGGCAAGAAACAATGAATGAAAACTGATCAAGGAGAGAAGCAACCTATAACTAAGGAGAAATTTCCTAACAGTGAGAACAATTAACCAGTAGAATAGCTTGCTTCAGAAGTTGTGGGTGCTCCAATCACTGGAGGCTTTTTAAGAAGACATTGGACATGGTATAGGATCTCCTGCTTGAGCAGGGAGTTGCACTAGAAGACCTCCAATTCGCTAGTTTATTATCCATTGGCATTCTTTAGCATGCCAGTTTGAGTTTGGTAATCTTTTGGAAGTCTTTCCTTGTTTTCTCCATTTCCATCTTCAGGGTCTTTACAGAAGTCATTATAATACTGCTTGTTTCTTCCAAAAGCTTTCTAAAAGTCTTTGATAAGTTCCTTCTTGAGATCATTTTCAAAGTGATTTATAATGCTCTTCTTGAAAATGGTGGGTCAGTACAATATGGGGGAAACTGGTTTGCTTTGTTCTTCCACTTTAACTTGACTTGGAACTTGCAGCTGATATATCCCAGCACCCCTAGTCACGTCTTTGCTCTTATAACTGGATTCTTCACTCTCTTTGTCCCAATAATATAGTCAATTTTATTTTTATGTACTCCACCTGGTGATGTCCGTGTCCATAGGTACAGGTTTGGGTGCTTGAAAAGTGTTAGCAATGAAGAAATCATCAGATTGCTAAAAAAATGTACCATTTCCAACTTTGGCACTCTCAAATCAAGTACTCTAGCACTTACACACACATTCCCTACAAATTCAGTTCTTTACAAGGATCAGTGAAGAGGTTTTTCTCTTCCCCCACATATTGGTGCTACATAGGACTGCATAGATGGCTCTGGATTTCATCTCATATTGTAATGTGAGGATTGGTAAAACTTGTAAAACTATAGAACAAGGGTATTGTAAACCCTACAGGGTAGACTACACTGAGAAACCAATGCTATATCATTTTAAAAAACACTTTTATTAGGACAACTGTAGTGACCAAATCTTGCAAATCTGAATGTTTCCCTTATTTTGTCTCTGTGTGAATTAAGCAAGGGGTCTGTCTGAAGTGTTTTCTCAAATCAATTTTTTAGAATAGACTTAAGCTGCACTTTTTTAAAATTTTAATTCCATTTATATCCCGCCCTTCTCCGAAGACTTAGGGCGGCTTACAAGCTTAGCAGTAGCCTTCATTCTATGTATATGCCTGCTTATTAGGGCTTTCACACACACACCAAGCGGCATTATTACAAAGTCAGCTTAATTGCCCCCAACAATCTGGGTCCTCATTTTACCTACCTCGGAAGGATGGAAGGCTGAGTCAACCTTGAGCCTGGTGGGATGAGAACCTGCACTAATTGCAGGCAGCTGGTGTTACTTAGCCCATTGCTCCACCAAGGCTCACTTGTCTGATCATTGACTTGGTAAAAGTTGTCTCCATCAGGGCCATCTTCTACCGATATCAACTCAGTCCAGATCCTATCCATGCATCATTAACCATAAATATAATACAATCCAGCTCTAACATTTCTAATTCCCCAAGAACTATTATTAGAGATCAATCTGCAATAAACTGTTCTCCCATTTATTAATACAAGTAAGGATGATTTTTTCCCATTTTTTTTAGTCCTAAAGGTTTCCCATGTTTGCTATAAGATGTATTCCCAAGATAATTTAAGGACATAATTTCAGGGAGAACAAACCACTTTTTTTTCATTTAACCATTCTACTTGGATGAACAATAGAACAAAACGAGTAATTAAGTTACTTACTAATCAATATTAATTGCACTTGTAATCACTTCCTGAATCACACTTGAAAAAATGAGTTAAATAACTTTATTATTGTAAAAAAATGGCAGCCCAAAGGGAAGTAAGGGAGTTTAAGGGGTGGGGTGATTGGGTGAGAAATCTCTGCTGTCCTCTTAAACACAGTAAAGATCCATTAATAAGTGAAACACAGCATCTCTCTCTAGGCTCTAGGGAATCAGTTCATAATCCATAGTGAGAGGCCTAGATAGGACCAAGCTGCTGGAAATGATCGTGAGAGTATCAGGTAAGGCAGGATCCCCCATGTTCAGTACATGTCAAACGTAGCAAGGAGTAATAGGACCTTCTGAAACCATAGCCTGGTGCTAGATGCCAAGCAGTTGCTACAAGGAAGTTGTAGTCAAGTGCTAGGAACAGTATTAGCCACCAACAAAAACCTTTCTCTGAGAACCCAAAATGGACTCAGTCTCTCTAGCATATTATTCTGATTCCAGCTAGATAACCTTGATGCCCCCATACCCTAAGCAGCTTTGGCGATGCTTGCTTTCTTGGGATTCTGTGGCAGGCTGGGTACATTCCCGTCCTTCTGCTTTGGGTCATCCTTATTCAATGTTCTTCCTATACCCACTCAAATACATAAACTGAGCTCTTTGCGCACAGTGCACTTCCGGCACTGAACTACACAGCACCAATGAAATCGGCAAAGGCAGTTCTCTTCCAGGAGCAGTGTTTCCTCACGATGACCCCGTCCACAGCAGAGCAGGTCACAGCCACTCATGTCCATGGCAGTGCTATTGCACACTCGCCCACGTGTGCCCAACGAACCTGTCTTGCGGTTAGCAATGCAGAAGTCAGGTGAGTCAGCAGAATAGATGAGGTCCTGCCGGTCAGGGGGTTTCATGTTCCAACCCACAGGGATGAGTGTTTTGCCATCATTGCCACCCATCACTTTAAAAGCCCCATTAAAGCGTTCAAGCAGGCGGTCACCCACTTCCCGAAAAGGAGGCATCTTCTTCCAACAGGTGCGCAAGGCACAGGAACCTGAAAGGCCATGACACTTGCACTCTGTCCGCATGTGGTTCTTCACTGCCTAGAAAGGGGAGGGGGAGGAGAGCCACAATAAATAGGAAGAAAAGGGCAATTGCAAGATTAGTAAGATCAGAGTTAAGTCTCCTAGGTGATTATTTTAAATAAGAAGTGAGAACAGGCAGAGAGACAGAAAGTTTCTTCTCAGGTTAGATGGATGCATTCTTTTCCTAAAACAGAAATTGTATCTCTCTACCTATTGCCAAAACAACAGCTTTAAAATATGTGGCAGCTAGTGCTTTAAATGTGGACATCCCACAGATAACTTAGCAGGTCAACTTCAATACCCAAGCAATTTTATATGGGTTCTAGAAATTTAAGTTGTGCTTTGAATTTGTTTAATGTTCAGTTTTATTTGCAAAAAATACAGTACATTAGATCAGTTGCTATTTCATATAAGCCTGACTGCATCGCTATCTAAGTTGTGTTTTATAAAGGCTGTTTCTTGAGATCTTACAAGAAACACAAATGTTTTCCTGGCTTCTGAGCTGACAAGCTTCATATGCTTAAGCTCAATATTGGAAGTATATCAGTGATGCCAGTCAGCTCAACTGTGAAAATCAGAAAAAGTCCACAGAATACTTTTTCAAGAATATAATGGTCCTTGAAAATAATAAACTGGCATTTCCTGGCTTACATTTTCTAAAAAAAAGAAAAGAAAAATGAGAGTTAAGATATGTTATAGCATCATGCTTCTGAAATCTAGATAATAATAAAATAAATTGTATTTTAGAGGAATCAGTCATCATCTGATGCAGACTAATTTTGGACTGAATACACTATCCAAACAGGTCTTAAACATGGGAGCAGACATTTTAACAGCCCAATATTCCTATCATCACATCAGAGTCTGTTGTGATAAGGTTTTGCCAAAATCCATCTAGAGATCTTGTTCAGGATGGTATTTGATCCAAATTCTTAAATCACACTTTTGAGCTTGAGCTATTATGTTCCAGAAGCATCCCGTAATGCTTTATATTTGTTCCTGTACTTTCTCCTCCCTCTGCATTCACTTACTCACTTATCCATTTTTGAAACAGAAGTAATGGTTCTGTAGCAAACAATAGAGTTTTCTTATTCTGTCAGAGAATATGTTTTCATTGGTGACCTAAGGCTGCTCTGCTCATTTATAAAGCAGTATTTAAAAACAAAATACACACAAATATGCATAAAATTAGCTATTAAATTATAGAGGATCAGAAACCCAGCAGGGTAAAGGAACATTAGGTTAAGAGGTCTAGAACATATAAAATTGTCTACATATAAGACAAGATGGAACAGAAGAGAGAAGGACCTCATAAAAAGGACAGGACCAGACAAATAAGTACATCTTGGTTTATGCACAGAGAAGGAGGCAGAGCTGCCCATCAGCAGAGGTTTCCACATAAAATAGGATGAAGAAGCAATACAGCCCTTACCAGTCTCCCTGCTTCATTGTTGTGCAGGTCAATAAGAGTTCGAATGTCACTTTTGCCACGCTTGCGCTTAGCATCCATGAACTGCCGGGATTTCTCATAGCCAAAGTCAACATCATCCCCACAGCCACCCCATTCCCAAGCAGAGCTCTCTGAACCCATGATGGCAGCTGGCAGAGGAGGTGCCCTGCTCCGAATTGCCTCGCAGCCACACTGCAGCAGATCCCCCATGCTGCAGGCCTGGGTGACAGCATGGCTAACACCAGCTGCTGTGATGGCATAAACAAAGGCTGTCTCCCGGATATCTGTTTTGTAAATTAAGAAAGGGAAAGAGAGATGGAAAACACATTAGGCAAAGTCGTTGTTTTTTTTTTTTAAATAACCTTAATGTCCGAGCAAAGCAAAGAGGTACTGGCAGGCCATGTCACGATAGGCAACAATTCAACCCCTGAAGGCTTCTGATACAGTATTGTCTGTAGTTGCTTTCTTCGTTACCAACACAATGGCAACGGGGGTGGGATTCCAAGATCCAATAGCCCCCTTCACGTCTCAACAATCTGGATTTTTTATTTACGAGGGGCGCCAGTCGCCCCTCCGCCGCGGGACATGAGTTCCAGGCATCCCTCGCCATGCTGGGACCTGCCACAGCCACGGGAGGGATTTCTCCTTTGCTCTGCTCTATTCCAGCAAGAGGCGCCGCACCGCCAAGGGCTCCGTCTCCTCTCTACCCGCAACCCGCCGCCGCCTCACTACCTCTTTTTCCCAGTCAGGGGCTGCTTGCAGCAGGGGCTGCAAGTAGCGGGGTTTTTTTTTCCCTGTGCGGCGGTGCAGCGGCGCCTCTTTCCTACGGAGCTCCTCGTCCACATCTCTTCAGCTGTCCAATGGGTTCGCGCCCTTTCCGTCCCGCCAGAACGGGCGCCATTTTTTCCTCGGGTATTTCCACTGCCTTCCTCATCCGTAGCTTCAAACGCCCGTCCCGAGCGCCTGGAAGCGCCCGTCCCCAGCGCCGTGGCTTTCTGGCTCTCGTTCCTGCCTTTTGCTGGGCTCGGCCCCGCTGTTAATTAGTGAACTGACGAACCAAAGTGAGCATTTGCCGCTCTACCTGCACCTGTTCGCCACAGCAGCGTTTGCAGGGCAGATATTATATTCTGCCTTATTCTTTGTTGCTGCTAACTTTATCCCGTTAGGGAACACACCTTCAGTTCAATGTTGCATTTGGGTAGATGTTGCCTATCACTCTGTCTTCCTCCAGGGGTTAGCATCTTTGGTTTCATGCGTGTTAAAATGCCTCGGATCAAGGAGCAGTTGCCGGCAGAAGGACAAAGGAAGGGGAGGCTTGCTTTGGCCTTAGAGTGAGGGAAGGTAAAGGTTCCCCTGCACATGCATGCTAGTCGTTTCCAACTCTAGGGGCCGGTGCTCATCTCCGTTTCAAAGCCGAAGAGCCAGTGCTTGTCCGAGGATGTCTCCGTGGTCATGTGGCCGGCATGACTAGATGCCAAAGGCGCACAGAACGCTGTTACCTTCCCACCGTAGTGGTCCCTGTTTTTCTACTTGCATTTTTACGTGCTTTCGAACTGCTAGGTTGGCAGAAGCTGGGACGAGTAACAGGCGCTCACTCTGTTACGCGGCACTCGGGATTCAACCTGCCAAACTGCCAACCTTCTGGTTGACAGTGAGGGAAGGGGGGGCGGCTATTCACTGTGAAGGTGGTAGAGACGCTCCCTGGCCATATTTATGGCCTAGCTTGCTCTCTCAGTTGCTGGGAAGTCTGAGGAAGCTCCACGGACATGTAGGAGCAGAATCTTTGAGAAGGGGGAGGGGCAGTAAATCTCTCCCAGACATGGATACATTCTTGGGCTTTATTAAAAGCTGCTGTGCTGTCTAGGAGCATCCATAATTGCTTCATTACAAGGACAGAGAGACATGTCACAGCAGTAAACCTTCAGCCTGTAGCAATAATCTGCTGCCTCCCTCCCCAAAGTCCCGGCAGTGCCTGTACCTCTCATGCTCTCACATTCACTCTGCGAAAGAACAAAGTGCAACCCTTAGGACTGTGTATCTGTTGTCTCCACTCAAGAGAAAAGATGGTTATAAGCAAGGCATGGCCAAGCCAGGGTTCTTGGTGTTTCCTTGGTCATCATCAGTAGCTTATCCTATTCTTGGTCTTCACCTAACAACAAAGGTTTATCCTGTGCTAAATTCCCCCTCCTCCTCACTATCAAGGGACCCCACTTAGATACTCAGATCTACAGTCCCAGCTGCATTATTTCATTAGTTTCTTTCTTTTCCTCCATAGATTTCAAAATGCTGTATATGGATCTCTGCTTTAACACACACACACATATAAACCTCATCTCCAATTCTCTGAGAGGTAAATAAGAGAAGGAGGCTTGCCCAAGAACACCCCAATAATTTAATGTGTGAACATTAATAATTTAATAATTTAATGTGTGGAACAAGGAGTTCCAATTCTAATCCAAGGACAACAGTCTATTGGCCTTCAAGTTTTGATACTACAACTTTCATATATCCTAGTAACCTGACTAATAATTCAAGGTTATGAAAACTCTTCTGAACTTGTCAAAGGCACTCCTGATTTTGCCCCTAAATGAGCTGTTATATTCAACCACTGTGCTAAGATTTGAGCTGGACAACGCAAATATTTTTTTGCAGGAAGCAAAATGCAATGCAGAAGCCAATTCTATTATTAAAACAATACAGTAGTAATTGAGTTTCAAAAGTCTTTATAAAATAATTATATAAACATTAAGTGATTTATATAATTCACTTTTTATCTGCATATTAATAAATTGCATGCATGCTTGCTTTGTTATTGTATCCTTCATACATACACATGTTGTAACAGGCATCATCTTAAAAGAGCCATTCCTTTATGTGAGCAAAGGGACACAATAATTGCAAGATTTTTAAAAATTTAAACAAGTCTTTAAAAAGACTTGTAATTAAAAAAATGTTGTCAATTAATCACATTGGATAAGGCTTAGAGAATTATTTTCAAGTTAGGAAAATAAAACATCTAATACTCTGAATACAATAAAACAGATGAAAAAAGATCATGTGATATTATGTTCAGGTTATATGTTTTATGGATACCTATAAGATCTAGAAGTGTTATCCTACATTGCTTGTCAGTAGTGTCTAGGCCTCTTTGACCCTTAGCTGTGTTTTGTTTGGTTGCTTCTATTTTTATAGGTCTCAAGTGCCCCACCAGCTTTTTCTAACTATCCAATTGTTCAGCCTGCACCTGAATAAGGGAGACAAATTATTTCTTCCCATCAGTTAATAAGAGAAAAGAATCAGTTTCTAAAAAGGAAGAAGATAAAGCTTCCAGCCACACTAGTGACCATGTACAAGATTAGTGGCTTCTCTCATCTGAAAAAGGATCAATGGCAGGGGAAGAAAAATTAAAGCTTCTGCCCTTCCTATCAGTGTAGTAAATGTCTGTGTGTTTATTGGAAAGGGACACGTATCAAAATGCAACCTATACCAAACAGCCTTCAGACTGCCTAAGCCTACATGCTACTTCTCACTAGGAGTAATGTTTTCTAGATTAATTGAAATGCTTTCTGGGTTCACATTTAAAATAGACCTACATTTTTAGCCTCAGTTTAAGTCTTCTCTATGAAGCCTGTAGCCACAATCCCTGTACCTGAAGGCGTAAGTGTTTTAACTGCATGATTTAAATAATACACGAAAAATTGTTTGTCATTCTGGATGCAGGTCACTCAGTATGGAGGCCCAAGCATTTTGTATCTCTGCTGATTCTCAAATCCAATACTTAAGATAAAACAGATTTATAGATAGGTCAGTTAGAATGGCTACATTGCCTCCTTGTCTATTAGTGGTATTTGGAGAGGAGACCAACAGGGAATTTCAGGGCTGTAGACTAGATTGGGAAACTGGGGGAAAAATAATCTGGAATAAGACAATGGCAGGAAAACTAGATATTCTACTATAAACATACACCTTTATCTACGTGTCTTAATTAAATGAGCACTTGTTCATTATCTTCATTTCAGACACATAATCTTTTTTTAATCATCTGGGGATATAGTAGGATGTGGGATGATATTATGCTCTTAATTTTCAAATGGGTTTTTTATACACCAAAACCAGGCACAATTTCACACAGACACAAAGAAGCTTCATGCCTAATTAAGATCCTCAATGCAAGTGAAAATACATAAAAGAACAGAAGTGTTAAGCAACGGAAGGGCCACCGTTGGGCATGGCTGAAGATGTATTTATATGGCATGGACTGGAGATACAAGGAACAGGTGGATCTGCAAGTGAAGGCCCAGCAGGATGCAAAGGGAGATCTGTTGAGCAGACTGGCTGGGAGATATTATTGCAACTTTGGGGTTACAAATTAGACATCGGAGAGGATAGCTCAACAAATGTGCTCAGGAAAGAATATTTTTTCTTATTTCTGTTCTCCCCCCTGAGCTAAAAGTACTGAAAACAGCTGTGTGAGTCAAGGAGTGAAATAGATTTAAAAAACTGCTTTAAAAAAGGCTCCTTTGGGAAGTGTAAATGCATAGTTTGTTAAGCTAAGGCCACTGTATTGGAAGAAGTACACAAAATAATAAACATCACTATAATTTAGAGAAAAACAGTGCTTGTTATGACTGGAAAGTTCCTGTTTCCCAGCCTCCAACAGAAGCACTAAATCAATCCCAAACCCTAGAGCTATCTGAATAGCCCAGCTCAAAGCATGCAGCAAGGATTCAGTGAACCCCACCTACTGCCCAATTTAATTTCAAAGCAAGCAGAGAAGAGTTGCAAATTTATTCTGTTCCCCTTGCCCCTCACTTCTGAATGAATGAATCATCTCCATATACTGTAAGAGCTTCTGTCCCACTGGCAATATTGGTCACCTCTGAAATATACGCTGTATCCTCTCTTTTCTTCTCTCTTTAATTGTGAGGACTATTTGGCTGAATTTCTTTTATGAACAAAATAAATGCTTGCCCTCCCCTCCCTTTACTCTGGAAGAATCCCAAAGGGCAGTAATCTACCCAAGCGACAAACCCTGCCCCACTCACCCTGTTGTAGGATCTTCCCAAAATATTTGCTGTGGCTGGTGCAGTTCCAACGACGAAAACGGAATTGGTACTGGCACTCACGCACACCCAATCTGGCTCCTTTGGCAACTTCTTGTACAATCTCAGGTTCTGTTTGGCACAACTCAGCCTGTTTCCCTGCCAGCCGCTTGGTCTTCCGACAGATGCTGTTGGGATCCATGACCAATGGGCTGCCCACTGCCCTGGAAAGATTGGAGAAAAGACACAGAAACACTCTAGTTGCATCGAAATTAGTAGGCTTAAACCTTTTTAATCCATAACTCTTTAGGGCTCTCATAGAAATTAATTATGAAATTAATCACTGAACCTATGCCAGGATATTCCCAAGGGTGGTAAAATTTCCTGATGTATGTCCCAGGACTTTCTAGTTTAATATTCTCTCTGACCAGAGCCAGTTCTAGGTATTTTAGCACCCTAGGCTAGGGCACAGTCATATTATGCCCTCCCCAATTGGCTCTTCTTCCAATTTTTTTTAGGAATTTCAAAAATGCACACTCTTATTTTTTTTGTCTTTGAGAGTTTGAGCATTATACTTATGAATTTTAGGCCGGGACATTTTTTTTCTTTTTTTCAGAATTTTCACCTCATTTACAATGAAATATTGTAAATTTTTTTTACAGATTGCCTGTGGGGCCATATTTTCCCAAGACTTTCTACCCGTCCAATCTCATCCAACAGATTGGACATGCTACAAATCCATCAGCCAAAGAAGACAGACTTTTCCTGTTGTAGCCCCTGCCTTATGAAGTCGTCTCCCCTCAGAGATCAGAATGGCTTTTCACAAAGCTTTAAAAACGTGGCTATATACCTGCCCTGGTGTCTTAAGGGCCCTGTTATTTGGCTTTACAATTGGACAATTAATCATCACAACTGATGTTTGTACTTATGTATTTTGTGGGTGTTTTCACTGTTTTAATGTTTTTAAAATTGTTTTAATTGTATTATTTATGGATTTATGGAATCGGTTGCCGGTCGAGCTCCGGATGGCGCCCGACCTTCGCTCCTTCCGACGCGATCTGAAGACGCATTTATTTGAACAAGCCGGCTTGGCCTGATGGGGGATGGGTTGGGTTTTTACTGTTGTTTTTAATATATGATGTACTGTTTTAGCTTGGGCAAATGTTTAATTCTTTTTTAACTTTTGTATTTTTGTATTTTTATATGTTTGCCCTGTTCACCGCCCTGAGTCCTTCGGGAGAAGGGTGGTATATAAATAAAATTATTATTATTATTATTATTATTATTATTATTATTATTATTATTATTATTATTATTATTATTATTATTATTATTATTATTATTAATTATTATTCTATAGTCACCCAAGAGTCACTTGATTGAGTTGGGTGACTATAGAAATTGAAGAAATGAAACAAAATAAAACCTAACCCTTGAGCAGGTGCACTGCCTCATAAAGTGAGCTGTTACTGCTTTTCACTTTTTATTGTGTTTTTCTTTTATAAGTCTTGGCAATTTTGGTACACCTCCTAAAATTTGGCACCCTGGGCTGGTGCCTTCTGAGCCTTAGCCCAGAGCCAGATCTGTCTCAGATAAGATGGGCTCTGAAAACAAATAAAAGAACACAGAACACAGTTACAACTTTTTCTAGTTATCACCTTCTCTACCTAACAACTAGGTCACATGAAATTTGTGAAATAGCACAGTGACTTTTAGATAGACCTTTAATACAATAAACAAATCAGTCTGTTATACTTCATATTAAGTTGGAAGAATCATATTTCTGAATGCGCATGCATGTCTAAAAATACCTGTTCCCTACTATATTACAGATATTCCCCGTTACAAGCGTTCACTTAACGTTCGTTCAAAGTTACGTGATAAGCACCCCTAGTGCTTACGAGCAAGTCCCGAAATTACAAATATTGCAGCAGTACTACGGCAGTCGTTTGCCCTTACAAGCGAGCGACGACAGTGGCTCTGCAACATTCACCCTGGTTATTCCCTCCCTCCCCACCCCTGCCCCAGGTCTCCCTAGGCACTAGGCTTTCAATACTTGCGAAGATCAAGATCTTTCGCTTTCTTGGCTGCTTCAGGCTGCTTCACTACATTCGCAGAGAATGGAGGCCTAAAGTAATGCAAGATCATGCTAGATCAGTGGGGCGAGAGATCACACTACTAATCTTGCGTGATCTCACGGTACTTTAGGCCTCTGTTCTCTGCCACAGAAAACAGAACTGAAGCCGGGGGACGCTTCCATATGCCTCCAGAGGCTGGATTGGGGTATCGCCTTTTCCAGGCCACTGTTGCCAGGGTCTGACGCTGGGGGATGCTTCTGCACTCCCCCCCCATGGCCTGATCCGGGCTCCAGAGGCCTTTTCCAGGCTGCTGCTGCCTGCATCTAACGCCAGGGGATGCTTACGTAGCCCTCCAGTGGCCTGTTTCCAGGTGGCAGCAGCCTGGAAAAAGCCTCCAGAACCCGGATCGGGCTGCAGGGGGCACACAGAAGCATTTGCTGGCCTCAGATCCAGGTGGCAGCAGCCTGGAAAAGGCCTCCGGAGCCTGGATCGGGCCATGGGGGGGCTATGGAAGCATTCGCCGGCCTCAGATCTGGGCAGCAGTGGCCTGGAAAAGGCCTCCGGAGCCCAGATCAGGCCACAGGAGGACTGCAGAAGCGTCTTCAGCCTCAGATGGGTGGCAGCAGGAACCGTGGCAGAGAGGACAGGGATCTTTTCCAGGTGAGTCCAGCATGGCAGGAAGGGAGGGGGAAGCATGAGATATCTTGGTCGGGGAGGCCTTGGGGGCCTGTTCCAGCACTAGGCCCTCCATGGCCTTCCCCACCCTGAGATACCTCAGGTTCACTTAACGAGCAAGGGAGTGATCTTCGAGGTACAAGATTCACTCTACGAGTTTTCAAGTTATGAGTGGAATGGGCAGGCTTCATTACACTCGTAACTCGAGAACTACCTGTAATTGTAAGAATAAGATCACATCACTTCTCATTGCCCACACTTTCTAGAGTTGACATTATTGAAACCCTGTGACATCTAAAGGTCCACAGTTTCTCCATCCTGCATTAACCAACCCTCCTCTCCCAAGTTAAGGTTGGTTTCCACCCTATTGCTTTTTCAAAAGCCCTAAAACTATGGTTTTGCCAGCAGGCCTGAGGACCACAAATGGAGACACACCTGATAAAGTGGCTGTTTGAATTGTGTTGTTGCTGACCTGAGGTTGGGATAGGGTTTTTTATGACTTCTCTTATATGGTGGGTTCTTTAAATTTAGTAAGCCACCCAGAGCCACCTATGTATGAGTTGGGGGACTATAAAATTTATTAAATAAATCTATTCCCTTGTCAGAATCCATTTATATCACATTCATAAATGTATGTTTAAAACATTATCCCACCCCCCTGGATTCTGCCATCTCCCAAGGAAGGAGGAGCGCCTTAGGTTATTTCAAAGACCAAGGGAAACCTTTTGAACTGGGGGAACAAAGGGGAGGGTTAGGGAAGAATGCATCTGGCCTGTGTCTCCATTTGAATCTGTAAAGGAAGAAGGCAATAACCATAAAAGATCCGAAGTTCCCTTTTTCCCACGAAAGGGATGACAAGAAGTAATGATGGGGGGCTGACCAAATGGGGTTGAGGGAAGGGGGGTTGAACTGGGAACTCTTTATAAAGTTTCAATCTGTAAAACAATACCAGGTCCTGTCTTGTATTTCCACAACCAAACATGTCCTAGTAAAAATTCCTTTTGGACTAGAACTGACTCCAAGAGTTTTCCTAAGATGTGGATTGGGGTGGGTCCTGACATCCCTCTTATTTTCTCATTTAACATGTCAAGCTAAGCCGTAACACTGATTTAGCAGAGGATAATCTATTTGCACTGATTCCATCTAAGATCAGGTATGGCTAATGAACTGTGTAAAGGCTAGACTAAGTTTTATCTGCCCATAAGAAACAAAAAATAGGAGCCATGGTCAATTTTAATTTTTAGTGTCTTGCTTCTTTGGCCTCTTCCAGACAAAGTTAGATGCCCAGCCTTGTATATCATGTTCCCTTAAAGCAATGACAGCACTTCAGGTGCACCTGCTCATGGGCAAAAAAGAGGGTTCAGATGGGCCTATTTCCTACTCAGCCAGCCAAATAGTATATAGTATAATATCAATTGCCCAATATTATTTAATTTATATACCGCCCAATTCCAATTCCCACGACGGGGAATGGCAGCAGGCGGATAGACAGGGGGCCGTATCGCTACCGGGAGGGCCATCTCCGCTACCTGCAAGCGGTGAGGCGCTCCGACCCTCTGCTTCTTCCCCGAGGTTCCGGGAGCGAGGATGTGCAGCCTCCTGAGCTCCGGCTGGTGTATCTGAATGCCAGGTCCGTGGTTAACAAAGCTCCCCTCGTTAGGGATTTAGTTGAGGGTGAGCATGCGGACCTGGCCTGCATCACGGAGACCTGGTTGGGCCCAGAGGGTGGGGTCCCTTTGGTTGACCTCTGCCCACCAGGCTTCCGGGTGCTGCACCGGCCAAGAGCTCAAGGTAGGGGTGGGGGAGTGGCGGTTATTATTAGGGAGACCTTATGTCCGCGGGAGACCACCGTTTCTCAGATAGTCGGGTGTGAGTCTCTCTTTGTGAGATTTGGTTCTGGGGCGCAGTTGGGTTTGCTGCTGACGTACATTTCGCCTAGTCGTACAGCGGCAGCCCTGCCCGAGCTGCTTGATATCCTCTCAGGGTTGGTGGTTGAGTTTCCCAAACTTATAGTTTTGGGAGACTTCAATCTACCATCCCTGGGAGGCTCATCTGAGCTAGCTCGGGAGTCCATGGCTTCCATGACGGCCATGGACCTGACGCAAGTAATTTCTGAACCAACTCATGAGGGAGGCCACACTCTTGACCTGATTTTTTTATCTAGACGGTGGTTGGATGATCTTGGTGGGGGCTCTCCATTTATTATGCCCCTGTCATGGACCGATCATCATCTCCTGCGGATGGTCTTCCGTTTTGCCACCCCCCGCCGTGGGGATACGGAACCAATTAGATGGTACTGCCCCAGACGCTTAATGGATCCTGATAGATTCCAAGCGGCGCTGGGGTCCCCACCTGCCTCCATTGCTCACAGCTCGGCGGATGCCTTAGTGGAAACCTGGGAAAGGGCAGCCACTGAGGCACTTGACCGGGTTGTACCCTTGCGGCCCCTGACCCGGCGCAGATCCCAGCGAGCTCCATGGTTCTCCGCGGAGCTCCGGGAGATGAAGCGTCGGAAACGGGGCCTAGAGAGCTGTTGGAGGTCGAGCCGATCCGAACCCGACCGGTTGCGGTTAAGAACCTATATTAGGTCTTATCTCGCAGCGATGAGGGTGGCGAGGTGTAATTACTTCTCTACCCTCATTGCGTCCGCAGATAATCGCCCGGCCGCCCTGTTTAGGGTGACTCGCTCACTTCTTAATCAGGAGGTGAGGGAGGATCCCTTGCAGGGTCGTGCCGAGGAATTTAGTCAACATCTGTCGGATAAAATCGCTCGGATTCGGACCGGTTTGGACTCCAGCTGGGCAGAGTCAGGCGATCAGGACACGGACGGTCTTGTCAATGTTATCTGGGAAGAGTTTGATTCTGTGACCCCTGATGAAGTGGACAGGATTATGGGGAGGCTGAGCTCCTCCACATGTTTGTTGGATCCGTGCCCTTCCTGGCTGGTTTATGCAGCTAGGGAGAGGACACGAGGCTGGCTCCAGGCGGTTATATCTGCTTCTTTGAGTGAGGGTTATTTCCCCACCGTCTTGAAGGAGGCGGTGGTAAGACCTCTCCTCAAGAAGCCTGCCTTGGACCCAGCTGTATTGAACAACTTTCGTCCAGTCTCCAACCTTCGCTTTCTTGCGAAGGTTGTTGAGAGTGTGGTGGCGCATCAGCTCCCTCTGGTCCTGGATGAAGCGGATTATCTGGACCCCTACCAATCGGGTTTCAGGCCCGGGTACAGCACGGAGACGGCATTGGTCGCTCTGGCGAATGATCTCTGGAGGGCTCGGGACAGGGGATATTCCTCTGTCCTAGTCCTATTAGACCTCTCGGCGGCTTTCGATACCATCGACCATGGTATCTTGCTGTGGCGTCTCAGGGGATTGGGAGTGGGAGGCACGGTTCTTCGGTGGTTCTCCTCCTATCTCCTGGGACGTTCGCAGTCGGTGTTGGCAGGGGGGCAGAGATCGGCCCCTAGGTCTCTCGTTTGTGGAGTTCCTCAGGGGTCGGTTCTCTCGCCTCTCCTGTTCAACATCTACATGAAACCGCTGGGTGAGATCATTCGTGGTTTTGGAGTTGGGTATCATCAATATGCCGATGATACCCAACTTTTCTTTTCGACCCCAAACCACCCCAGTGATGCCCTCGCTGTGATGTCCCGTTGCCTGGAGGCGGTTCGGGTCTGGATGGGGAGGAACAGACTTCAGCTCAACCCTGACAAGACTGAGTGGCTGTGCATTCCGGCATCCCGGGACATTCAAAATGTTCCATCTCTTTCTATGGGGGGTGAGCTCTTACCCCCCGTGGATAGGGCTCGCAACTTGGGAGTCCTCCTAGATTCACGGCTTACCCTAGAAGATCATGTAGTGGCCGTGACTAGGGGGGCTTTTGCCCAGGTTCGCCTGGTGCGCCAGTTGCATTGGTTACCGGTTGTCTTCCGGGTAAGGTTCAAGGTTTTGGTTATGATCTTTAAGTCCCTACATGGCATGGGTCCGCGATACCTCGAGGACCACCTGCTGCCGGCGTCGACTCCCCTCCGCCCTGTGCGCGCCCACAGAGAGGGCCTCCTCAGGGTGCCTCCTGTCAAGGAGTGTCGACTGGTGGCCCCCAGGGGGAGGGCCTTCTCTGTGGGTGCCCCGGCTTTGTGGAACCAACTGCCGGTGGAGCAATCTCAATAAATTAAATTAAATTAAAATTAATTAATGTCTTAAAATATGCACCTTAAACACATTATCCACCTTCTTATCATACAATAGATATGCATGCCAACCAAATAACAAATCATGACCTTCAAGATTTAATAATCTTCCTTGTGTTAAATTAATCCAATCACTTATCGCTGACAAAGCAGCAGCTTCATAGTATAATTTAAAGTTGGGCATTTTGAGACCACCTCTTTCACGCGTGTCCTGCATGATCTTAAATTTAACTCGTGGCCTTTTCCCTGCCCAAACAAATTTATTAATACCCTTTTGCCATTCCTCCAAGTTTGAATCCTTTTTAAGAATAGGTATCATTTGAAATAAAAATAGAAATTTCGGCAAGACATTCATTTTCACTGGCTGCAGCTGTTGTTATAATGTAAGAGAGCATTAACCTAACCCCTTGCTCTCTGAAGTATGTAATCCAATTTCATTCATTTCCTTATTATTTTCCATGTAGACTGGTAGTAGGGCATAAGCACTTCCTTAAATTCAATATATTCTAGGGTTATTATAATTCTATTGTATGACCAGAGCAGGAAAACAAGTTACTTTTTGAAAGAATGTCTAACCTTGAAAAAATGATAAAGGTTTATAAACAAACTCTAGTGTTCTGCCAGCTTCTCTCCCTAGCTTCTAGATTACTCTCAGTACAGGAGTTTTCCTTAACTACTTTTCTTTCAAAAAGCTCACAAAAACAAGTTGAAGGCTATAGCATGTCACGTAAAGATCCAGAGTGAAAATTATAAAGCTATTTTATACTACATAATGTGTACTCTTCCCTGCCCATGCCATAGAACACAAGATTGCACGCAAAATCCAGAGAAGCCCAAGTCCTAAAAAGAAATAAAATCCACCTTCCTCCCTCCTTTGCAAAAAGGAGGAGGGGGAAAAAAAACTTGAAAGCATGCCAGGTGTATCTGTTAAATTTCAAATGCAAGGGTCTTTTTTAAACTAACACTTCCTATGCTCAATGAAAGAGCGAGGGAGACTAATATACTCTGCATATTTTCTTATCCATTGCAAGCTTTTCATCCCCTTCTCTTCTGCTTCCATTGTATTTATTGTCTATCAGTGGCCCCAGAAACTGTCATTTCGTCATCCCAATAGCTATCAATATGCTTCATGTTTTGTAATCCAACATATTTTAATAACGATTGGATTCATTATTCAAATCCAAAAAAATTTGTTAAGATTTTGGCGTAGAATGTTGTGTGAGCTGAGCCTATCTCTTTTATAATATTTTTAAGAGCTAGCACGTTGTGCAAATCCAGCCAATTATAATTGATTCAGTAAACCTATTTAGGCTAGCTGTTGCTATCTATAATGAGTGAACACAAACAGGGGTATGGATTGTGAACTGATGCAATCAATATCTACGGATAAAAACATATTTTCAAGACAAACTGTTTATGCCTATTCTCCAATGAAATAATTTGATATTCAGTACTATAAGTCAATATATTTTTTTACAAAGGACCATCTAGTTTTACAAAGGACTCTCACAAGATGGTAGCTTTTAAAATACCAATGGCCACCCTCCTCTTCACTAAAAGCTGGAGTAAAGAAGTCATGATCAGTTTGGATGTTCTCACTTTGATCCCTATTACACTGATTGACAGGATACTGCTGACCTATAAAGCCTACAGCCTGGGAGTCCATCACTCCCCAGGAAGTTTTGAAAAAATCTAAATTAATCAAATGGATCACTAGAGAATCAGAGCCAGGAAATTCTAGCAACTCAAAAGATTAAGCAGTTAACACAGAGAAGGAATGCAAGAGCTCTGAATTAGAAAATCCATGTACATCCAGGGATATGTCTGCATCTGTGTGCTTCTCTCTGCCCAAACAAATATTTTCTACATAGGCTATCTGTGGGTCATCTTTTATGATCTAGGTATGAACTCCTTCTTGTCTGCTTCTGCCTGGCAATAGATGTATTTTAAGGCAATCCTTCATGAGTAGATTGTGGCACAAAACATGCCACACTTAAGAGTACAAGACTCCTCTTGACCAGATCAAAGCTCCCTCTTATCTAATTTCCTGTTTCTTACCAGAGGACGCAGCAGAAGATACTCATAGGCATAGTAAAGGTTGTAAAGGGTATACAACTAAAACCAAACAAAGTAGGACTATGGTAATCAGTTCTATGTCACTTCAAACTTACTAGACGTATCTCACCTCAAGTCTTATAAGGTTGCTATTGCCTGTAATACAGAAGTTGAATGTACTCTATTTTCTATTCAAAACCATTTAGATGGTTCGTTACATGGCTTCTGGTGGTTTAAAACTGAAATATATACATTTCTACATAAAAATATAGAATATATTAGAAAATATATAGAAAAATGTAGACTATGGGTATAGGGGTTTTTTAAAACTGAAAAACTGCAAGACAGAATGTATAGTTCAGTAGAAGCACACCAGTTTTGCATGCAGAAGGTCAACCAAGGTTGCGTGCATTTGCTGCATTGTAAGGGTTTACTTAAAGGGTGGTGGATTATTTTTTTTAAAAAAATTGAGGTCAGAAAAGATTGCTGTCAGAAATCTCAGAAAGGCATTGAATAAACCAATGGTCTAATTTGCAACTACATTATTTCCTATATACAGACTGAAAAAGGATTCAAATTAGTGTGTGTTATCATGCAAACAGCTATAGCATCATCTCATATTTCCATTGCAACAACATAGTATTTATACACTTGTTTAATTGCTATTGCTTGTACATTATGAAACCCTGAATGCAAATGGATGAAGCATGGAAGTGCAAAAGGATCAAAGATAATGAGCCTTGGTGGAGCAGTGGGCTGATGCCTCCTTAAGTAACACCAGCTGCCTGCAATTAGTGCAGGTTCGCATCCCACCAGGCTCAAGGTTGACTCAGCCTTCCATCCTTCCGAGGTAGGTAAAATGAGGACCCAGATTGTTGGGGGCAATTAAGCTGACTTTGTAATAATGCCGCTTGGGGGTGTGTGTGAAAGCCCTAATAAGCAGGCATATACATAGAATGAAGGCTACTGCTAAGCTTGTAAGCCGCCCTGAGTCTTCGGAGAAGGGCGGGATATAAATGGAATTAAAATAAAATAAAAAAAAATAACAATGAGAATGATCTGATTAGCATGTAGATATTAGATATCCAATACAGTCTTCCCTAATCTGGTTCCCTTAAAAAACGTTTGGGATGACATAGCTAAGAATTCTCAACAATTCTCTCAGCATGACTGTCTCAGTTCGTCTAAATATGATCAACGTGGGGAAGCTGATTGAAGCTCTTGAAAGTTCAGCAGGAATATTCAGCATTAAGTTAATATTAATGTTAAATATTAACATTAAGTTAATATTAGAGCCGTGGTGGCACAGTGGTTAGAATGCAGTATTGCAGGCTAATTCTGCTGACCACCAGCAGTTCATTCTCATCAACTCAAGGTTGACTCAGCCTTCCATCCTTCCAAGGTGGGTAAAATGAGGACCCAGAATGTTGGGGGCAGTATGCTGACTCTGTAAACCACTTAGAAAGGGATGTAAAGCACTTTGAAGCTGTATATAAGTCTAAGTGCTATTGCTATTGCTATGTATTAAATTATACTGAATATAACTCCTATGCTGATGACAGAATATGGAATATAATAGTACATAGCAACAGAGAAAGGTGGCCAAGTGGCATTAGGAAGATAAATATATGGTAGTTAGATTTCAAGAACGCTGTTGTGTCAGTTCATCTGTGGACATGGAGGTGCTCTGCAGTCCCACCCTGGAAGTGCAGTGTCTAGCACAATGGGGACTCTGAATGTCCATTTTTATAGAAACTGCAGGTGTTACTTTATGATGCCAGTCTTGATTTTCTATGAATATTTGGTGACACCTCTCTTCAAAGCCAATGGAGGCTTGATAGCACAGGGCTGACTAGCAGGTTCTGTCAGCAGCTGCAGTTTCTAGTTCCCTTAGCTAGAAGTCGGTTTCTTTCACAGCATCTTTGTAGCATTTGCATGATTGGACCTTGAGGTCTCTTCTCAGACTCCACCACACTATCAGGCAAAGCATACTTATAGCTGCCCAGAGTAGCTCAACAGTGAGTTGGGTGGCAAATAAATTGAACAAATAAATAATACAGTGGTCATCCATACTGATGACATGCCCCACCCATCTCATCTGGGCTCTGATAATCAGAGACTCTATGGTGGTGGACTCTACATGATCCAAGATCTCCAAGTTGGAGACACATTCTTGCTAACAAATGCTGAGGACTGTGTGCATGTAAACTTTCTCCAGCTGTTTGACATGCCTTCAGTACAAAGTCCAGGACTCACATCCATATAGGAGAGAAGTGGAAACCATAGCCTTGTAGACTTTCAGATTTGTGGAAATATGGATGTTGCATTGACTGAGCACTCTAATAAACAGCTGCCCCAGTGCCTGGCTAGCTTTGCTAATCCTGGAATCAATTTCTTTGTACAAAGACCCAATGCTCAAGATGATTCTTCCCAAGTATTTGAAGCTGTTTACATTTGTCAGATGGGGGCCATCAATAGTGATTTTTGGTCCTAGAGACTTGGTATTTGGCCCAAGCTGGCAAAGTGCTTCAGTCTAAAGTAAGCACCATGGAGAGAGGCATTTACCCTGTTCAGGGCATTAAACCTTCACTTCTCCAGCACTGGTTACATTATCCAGTCTTCTTTTTCCACCCTCTCCCAAAGTTCATTATAGTTGTGTTGTCTATGGGTGATAGTGGCTATAGCCCAAACATTTGGACAACATTGGTTTGTGATAAGGCTGGACCACGTGTTTAAAGTAACAAGGACAAAGATTATGCACAAAGAAAAAAGCAGATATTACTATTTTTAAAATAGTGCTTATGTGGTCAATAGATGTCCATATATGTTAGATTAGCAATAGGAACTACTTATCTTTGATTCAATTCCAGGCATGGCCACGAGGCAAGAAATTTTATTTCTCTGGAACTCTAGTAGATTGTTGTGAGCCATCCAAAGTTGTTGAGAATCAAGTGACATACAAGTTTAATAAAAGATTATATTACTTTTATTATAGCTACAAGGCTGTTCGTGGAAATCTGCTCTACCTATGATTCTGCTTCTTCTGAACAGTCATTTTTTGGCTAGGTTAATGGGTAATTGACTTGTAACAGCCTTGCTAACCATCCCTGTAACAAACCTATAGCAGCCTCACTGGGACCTTTTTATTGCTCCACATGAGATATCTTCAATAAATATTAACAAGAATACAGAGAACATATAGATTAATCCAGTCTTCATCTTTTGCCTTAGTCATTACTTTTGTTTGTCTGTAACTTTAATGTACAATATTTGTAAAAGACTTGTAGTATACTTGCCTGAAAGTTTACATTCCATGGAAATGATTTCTGATCTTCAAGACAATACTAATATTTATTCAAAACTATCTCAAGAAACATGTGCCCTCTTCCGCCCCCCCCCCAAAAAAAGCACAAGCTATAAAAATGAATGAATGCCCTCTAAGTATTTGGGTTGATAGTGGGAAAAGATTACTCTTTGTCTTAAAGACAGAAACCAGCATTTATGTGGGGGAAAGGTGTTTCATAACCAAGAATCAATATAGTAAAGATCTTTTTTCCCCTGTAACCCAGCCTTCCTTAGCCAAGCACCCTTAACATTTTGGGACTCACGACAGCATCTTGCCTGAGGTTTTTAAGAAGAGACTGGACAGCCATTTGCCTGAAATGGTATAAGGTTTCCTGCCTGAGCAGGGGGTTGGACTAGATGACCTCCAAGGTCCCTTCCAACTTATTATTATTATTATTATTATTATTATTATTATTATTATTATTATTATTATTATTATTATTATTAACTGAGAATTACAGAACTGCTGTTCCAATACAGCAGGGAAATACCAGGCTAGGGAAGACGTTTGTCTCCCCCCTTTGCAAGCCAGGGCATCTCAGAAACAGCATTCAGTCCATGTCCTCAGCTTGTCATCCTGCAGAAGATGATGCTTTATGAGAGATATACAAGGTTGATCAATCTATGCTCACTTTTTGTTGCCATGGGCAATGAGTCAAAACTGACTTAAAATCAAGTCAATTTCTACATTCAGTATTGTTATAAACTGCTTATCTAAAGGGGAAAATTGACAGCTACCCCCAAGATTGCCAGCTGAATGTTATGGCCGAGTGAGGATTGGAGAGTATCCTTATCCTACTTCTTACCCACTACAAATAGTTTCAGTGGCACCGATGACTTTTGCAGGTTTGGCTGTTTTATTCTCATCATCTCTAGACAAGGAGAGTCTGTTGGGCAGCAAGGAAGGATCAAGGTAAAAATTAAAGATAATCATGTTAGATATCTAGAATTTATTCTGAATAAGTTCTACCTACATACAGAACTAGCCAAGAGGAAACCTAACCCTTCAAGACTATAAATCCATTTCAAATAGATGGAGTCACAGCTGAAAAGGTCCTATTTCTAATACAAATAAACCTCTCCAAAAGGCTGGTCAGATAGCCTAGAAGCAACCTTATCTGAGCAAAGACTGTTCTTTAGCCATTGTGGGTAAAGCTACTACAGTAAGTAACATTTTCAAACCAGCACTTTGAATGGGAAAATAAACATAGCGACAAATGCAACTTTCTGAAGCTTGGAGTTATTTAGTAAACATGTGCAAAGCTTGAAGAGCTTCAGTTCAAAGAATTTCCATGCAAAGCTCTTCTTCAAAGCTGCTTTGAAAAGCAGCCAGCAGCTTCCCATCTATAGGTGAAGCGAAGGGACTTATCCATGAGTTCCAGAGGCCTGATGCTACTATTCCAGTGGTTCTATTAATGGAACAGCCAAATGAGGCACCAAGGCAACACAAGGATGCAAATGTTGCCACCTCCCTAGCACAAAGTGTGTTGTCCTGACCTGCTTCATACATTCCTAGTATTTCGGTTTTCAATACCCACCGCTATTCTGCACCATCTGCTACTAGAAAAGACATCTTCAAGGTAGCCACAGGTAAAGTAGTCCACTGTCATCCAGTCTACAACTAGCCAATGTGAAGATAACCAGGCTGATATGCAAGCTGCAGCCATTCCTACATGGGGATGACTATAATCCACATCATGGTATCTACCAATTTAGGTACTGGGTTAAATATGAGACTGTCCCTGAAAACAATACTGTATGGAAACTCCAACTAGTGGACAATATGGCTGTCAAAATTTTAATTGATACTGTCAAAACTCTCAAAGTGCCTGTTGGATGATTGCTTGTTGGAGCAGGCCCAAATATTTGAAAAGAAGGAGCCCAAACCAGCCTTGCACTGATGCCCTGCTCCAGCTACCTTTCCCATATGTAATTAGGATTATAATTACTTTCTTGGTAACGGTTCACCAGCTCTGGAATGCTGTCTTTCAAATAGTAAGCCAAACACTAAACTTGATTCTCTCTCACTCTGGGACCGGTTTAAGATGCATCTATTTATCTAGATAGTTACTCACATGTCTTTGATACAAATTCCTAGTTTGCCTATGTTGTTGTTGTTAGTTGCGAAGTTGTGTCCAACCCATCGCGACCCTATGGACAACGTTCCTCCAGGCCTTCCTGTCCTCTACCATCCTCTGGAGTCCATTTAAGCTCATGCCTACTGCTTAAGTGACTCCATCCAGCCACCTCATTCTCTGTCCTCCCCTTCTTCTATTGCCCTCAATCTTTCCCAGCATTAGGCTCTTCTCCAGTGAGTCCTTCCTTCTCATTAGGTGGCCAAAGTATTTGAGTTTTAGCTTCAGGATCTGGCCTTCTAAAGAGCAGTCTATGTTACTGAGGTTTATTTATTTGGCTGCCTGGGGCCGGTGGCAATTAACTTCCTGTTAGCTGAATCATAATTTCCTGTAATGAAGGGCAGGGTAGAAATGCTCTAAACCCATAAATACCCCTCATGCATTTCCAGGATCACGGTTGTCCTGGAGAGCAAGTTCCTGGAAGGGCATCTTCAGCTCCGATTAAGCCCGGGAGGGACAGGGCTTCTCAGTATGCAGGAAGAGGCGCCTGATTGCGCGCCTGACCGTCGTTTTGGCCTGGGCAAGGCTATCATTAAGCAGGGACAATTTGTCCTCCTTTAAACGAAACGATCGAGCCCCGGGGCAGAGGATCAAACGCTGAACTGCGGTTCACCCCGGCGAGATCCGACGAGGAAGCCCTCAGCCAGCAGTCCTCCTCTCCTCCCACCCACGGTGGTCCAGGGAGCGCCGAGGTCCTCCCCCGTTCGCGCTGAACGCTGACAGCGCGGAATGAAGAGGGGGAGCAAGAGACATGGCGCGCAGGGCAGAGAAAGAGGAATCTGAAGCGAGGTCTCCTCCCTTTCATCCCGGACCCCGAGATGGGTGGGGAGAGAGAGAGAGAGAGAGAGAGAGAGAGAGAGAGAGAGAGAGAGAGAGAGAGAGAGAGAGAGAGAGAGAGAGAGAGAGAGAGAGAGAGAGAGAGAGAGAGAGAGAAGGGAGGGAGGGAGAGAGAAAGAGGGAGA
>NW_028148108.1:0-18252 GCF_947247035.1 Vipera ursinii | reverse complement strand
TCTCACTTTTCTTTGTTCCTTCCTCCCTTCTCCCCTTCCTTCCTAACTTCCTCCCTCCCTCTCCTTCCTTCCTTCTTTTTCACCCTCCCTGCCACCTTTCTTTGTTCTTTCATTTTCCTTACTCCCTTCTCTCCTTCCTTCCTTCCTTCCTTCCTTCCTTCCTTCCTTCCTTCCTTCCTTCCTTTCTTTCTTTCTTTCTTTCTTTCTTTCTTTCTTTCTTTCTTTCTTTCTCTCTCTCTCTCTCTCTCTCTCTTTCTTTCTTTCTTTCTTTCTTTCTTTCTTTCTTTCTTTCTTTCTTTCTTTCTTTCTTTCTTTCTTCCCTTCCATCCTCCCTCCCTCTATCTCTCTTCCTTCCTTCTGTCCTCTTCATGCTCCTTCCTTCCTTCTTTTTCACCCTCCCTCTCACCTTTCATTCTTTCATTTTCCTTCCTCCCTTCTCTCCTTCCTTCCTTCCTTCCTTCCTTCCTTCCTTCCTTTCTCCCTCCCTTCTTCCCTCCCTCCCTCCTTCCTTCCTCCCTCTTCGTGCTCCTTCCTTCCTTCTTTTTCACCCTCCCTCCCACCTTTCATTCTTTAATTTTCCTTCCTCCCTTCTCTCCTTCCTTCCTTCCTTCCTTCCTTCCTTCCTTCCTTCCTTCCTTCCTTCCTTCCTTCCTTCCTTCCTCCCTCTTCATGCTCCTTCCTTCCTTCTTTTTCACCCTCCCTCTCACTTTTCTTTGTTCCTTCCTCCCTTCTCCCCTTCCTTCCTAACTTCCTCCCTCCCTCTCCTTCCTTCCTTTTTTTTCACCCTCCCTCCCACCTTTCTTTGTTCTTTCATTTTCCTTCCTCCCTTCTCTCCTTCCTTCCTTCCTTCCTTCCTTCCTTCCTTCCTTCCTTCCTTTCTTCCTTTCTTTCTTTCTTTCTTTCTTTCTTTCTTTCTTTCTTTCTTTCTTTCTTTCTTTCTTTTTTTTTCTTCTTTCTTTCTTTCTTTCTTTCTTTCTTTCTTTCTTTCTTTCTTTCTTTCTCTTTCTTTCTTTCTTTCTTTCTTTCTTTCTTTCTTTCTTTCTTTCTTTCTTTCTTTCTTTCTTTCTTTCTTTCTTTCTTTCTATCTTCAATGGCAGATGAAAACATCTTTGGAATTCAACAGCCAACTCATTCAATTAGTAAACATTGGAAGGAGAGCTCCAAATTTTCCAAGAGAGGGGGGGGAATGTGACACTTCTTTGAAACCTAATATCTGTTTAGTAAAAGTTGGCTGACAAGATACAAATCTCCAGAGCCTTTTCAATGAAGTATACTGAAAGCCAAAAAGATTGGTGAGCATCCTACAATGGTAAATAATTTTCAACATGTTGTGCGTATGAAAATGGTGTTTGGCTCCATCTGAAAGACACATCCTAATACAGGAGGCAATTAAAGGCACACAGACAAACAAACATTTTCTTCACGTTATCTCTAAGTGACAACTGGTAATGAATTGAATGAAAAAATCCGCATGGGAGGGAATTGTCCTTTGAACATCCCGGGATCAGCAATTAATCTTTCAGGATTTCACATTCAAGTTTGTCCAAGACTTCTCTGTCCCTAATCCATATTCAACCCAAGTGTGGGAAGTTCTTCTTTTACAAAATGGTGGTCGAGGGCCTGGACGAATCTGAGAGAAAGAGAACCTTTTACACACATTTTATGCCATGAAAAATCACAAAGAGAAATCCCTACAAGAGGCAAAGACGAGATCATAGTTGGTGGGAACAAAAAGGACACTTCCTGAGCATTGCCAGGAATGTATTTATAGACATGTATGTATTTATGAGGGACGCGATGGCTCCGTGGGTTAGGACGCTGAGCTTGTCGATCAGAAGATCGGCAGTTTGGCGGGTTGAATCCCGAGTGCCATGTAACAGAGTGAGTGCCTGTTAACCATCCCAGCTTCTGCCAACCTAGCAGTTCGAAAGCATGTAAAAATGCAAGTAGAAAAATAGGGACCCACTACAGTGGGAAGGTAACAGCATTCTGTGTGCCTTTGGCGTCTAGTCATGCCGGACACATGACCACGGAGACGTCCTCGGACAAGCGCTGGCTCTTCGGCCTTGAAACGGAGATGAGCACCGGCCCCTAGAGTCAGAAACGACTAGCACGCATGTGCGGGGGAACCTTTACCTTTACCTTTACCTTTATGTACTGTATTTATGCCCCTTTAGATCTTTTTAAATGTTAATGAATCTGAATAGAGCTGGCAGGGACCTTGGAGATCTTCTAGTCCCACCCCTTGATCAAGCAGGAGAACCTATACCATTTCAGACAAGTGGCTGTCCAGTCCCTTTTAAAAAACCTCCAGTGATGGAACACCCACAATTTCTGGTGGCAAGCTGTTCCATTGGTTAATTGTTCTCACTGTTAGGAAGTTTCTCCGTGGTTCTAGATTTCTTCTCTCCTTGATTAGTTTCCATCCATTGTTTCTCGTCCTGCCTTTGGGAGCTTTGCAAAAAAAAGTTGACCCCCTCTTCTTTGTGGCAGCCCCTCAACTACTGGAATGCTGCTATCATATCCCCGCTAGTCCTTATTTTCTCTAGACGGGCCAAACCCATTTCCTGCAACTATTCTTCATGTCTTTTAGCCTCCAGGCCTTTAATCATCTTAGTTACTCTTCTTTTCACTTTTTCCCCAAATGCTTTTTTTTTTGGTAATGTGGTGACTAACAATAGATGCAATAACCCAGGTACAGCCTTACTAAGGCTTTAAAAGCAGTACTAATACTTGATGTGATGTGTTTATATAACCCAGGATTGCATTAGCTTTCTTGGCTGCTGCTGCACATTGCTGGCTCATATTCAAATGATCGTCTACTAGGATTCCAAGGTCCCTCTCACAATTACTGTTTTTGAACCAGGTTTCACCTTATCTGTACTTGTACTTTTGTTTTTTTTTTCCTGCCCAGGTGTAACACCTTGCTTTCCTCCCCATTAAATTTCATGTTGTTGGAAAGGGGCCCATTGTTCAAGTCTGTCAAGATCTTTTTGGATCCTGAACTTGTCTTCTTAGGTGGGTTTTTTTTTTTTGGGGGGGGAATATTTTGTTTATTGGAAATTGTTGTTGTTGTTAGCTGAGAAGTCGTGTCCAACCCATCGTGACCCCATGGACAACGTTCCTCCAGGCCTTCCTGTCCTCTACCATCTTCTGGAGTCCATTTAAGCTCACGCCTACTGCTTCAGTGACTCCATCCAGCCACCTCATTCTCTGTCGTCCCTTTCTTCTCTTGCCCTCCATCTTTCCCAGCATTAGGCTCTTCTCCAGTGAGTCCTTCCTTCTCAATAGGTGGCCAAAGTATTTGAGTTTTAGCTTCAGGATCTGGCCTTCTAAAGAGCAGTCAGGGTTGATCTTCTCTAGGACTGACTGGTTTGATCGCCTTGCAGTCCAAGGGACTTGCAGGAGTCTTCTCCAGCACCAGAGTTCAAAGGCCTCAATTCTTTGGCGCTCAGCCATTCTTATGGTCCAGCTTTCACTGCCATACATTGCAACTGGGAAGACCATAACCTTGACTATATGCACTTTTGTTGACAGGGTGATGTCTCTGCTTTTTAGTGTGCTGTCTAGATTTGCCATGGCCTTGCCCTGCCTTTCTCATGATGTGCTCTGCATATAAGTTAAATAGGCACAGGGCGACAGTATACAGCCTTGCCGGACTCCTTTCCCAATTTTGAACCAATCAGTGGTTCCGTGTCCAGTTCTCACTGTTGCTTCTTGGCCCACCTATAGTTTCTCAAGAGACAAATAAGATGGTCTGGTATGCCTATCTCTTTAAGAACTTGCCACAGTTTGTTATGATCCACACAATCAAAGGCTTTAGCATAGTCAATGAAGCAGAAGTAAATGTTTTTCTGGAACTCTCTAGCTTTCTCCATGATCCAGCGTATGTTGGTAATTTGATCTCTAGTTCCTCTGCCTCTTCGAAATCCTGCCTGTACTTCTGGTCGTTCTCGATCCATATACTGCTGGAGTCTAGCTTGTAGGATTTTAAGCATAACTTTACTACCATGAGAAATGAATGCAATGGTGCAATAGTTTGAACATTCTTTGGCACTGCCTTTCTTTGGAATTGGAATGTAAACTTATCTTTTCCAATCCTGTGGCCACTGTTGAGTTTTCCAAATTTGCTGGCAAATTGAGTGTAGCACTTTTACTGCATCGTCTTTTAAGATTTTGAATAGCTCAGCTGGAATACTGTCACCTCCACTCGCTTTGTTGTTGCTCAGCTTTTCTAAGGCCCACTTCACTTCACATTCTAGGATGTCTGGCTTGAGGTCAGTGACCACCTCATTGTGATTATCAGGGACATTAAGCTCATTCTTGTATAGTTCGTCTGTGTAATTTTGCCACCTCTTAGTTTAGTTTTAGTTTTATTTGATTTCTATACTGCCCTTCTCCCTAGGGACTCAGGGTGGTTCACAGGGCATATATAAATAACGATGCAAAAGTTAAAAGAAATTAAACCAGTGCCCAGTTAAAAACAACAATAATAAAGTACTAAAAATCAATTAAAAACCCATATTCCCCCATCAGGCCAGACCAGCTAATTCAAATAAGTGGGTCTTCAGCCCGCGGCGGAAGGTTCAGTGGTCTGATGCCATCCGGAGCTCAACCGGCAGTTGGTTCCATAATGCCGGAGCGCCCACAGAGAAGGCCCTCCCCCTGGGGGCCACCAGTCGACATTCCCTGACCGGAGGCACCCTGAGGAGGCCCTCTCTGTGGGCACGTACTGGGCGGAGGGAAGTTGATGCCAGCAGCAGGTGGTCCCCGAGGTAACCCGGACCCATGCCATGTAAGGACTTAAAGATCATAACCAGGACCTTGAACCTCACCCGGAAGACAACTGGTAGCCAATGCAGCTCGCGGAGCAAAGGTGTAACATGGGAGTACCGGGAAACTCCCAAGACAACTCTCGCGGCCGCATTCTGTACCAGTTGGAGCCTCCGAGTGATCTTCAAGGGAAGCCTCATGTAGAGAGCATTACAGTAGTCAAGGCGAGAGGTCACGAGTGCATGAGTGACCGTACACAGAGCATCCCGGTCCAGATAGGGCCGCAACTGGTGCACCAGGCGAACCTGGGCGAAAGCCCCCCTAGTCACGGCCACTATATGATCTTCCAGAGTAAGCCGTGAATCTAGGAGGACTCCCAAGTTGTGAGCCCTATTCACGGGGGGTAAAAGCTCACCCCCCATAGAAAGAGATGGAACATTTTGAATGTCCCGGGATGCCGGAATGTACAGCCACTCAGTCTTGTCAGGGTTGAGTTGAAGTCTGTTCCTCCCCATCCAGACCCGAACCGCCTCCAGGCAACGGGACATCACAGCGAGGGCATCACTGGGTGGTTTGGGGTCAAAAAGAAAAGTTGGGTATCATCGGCATATTGATGATACCCAACTCCAAAACCACGAATGATCTCACCCAGCGGTTTCATGTAGATGTTGAACAGGAGAGGCGAGAGAACCGACCCCTGAGGAACTCCACAAACGAGAGACCTAGGGGCCGATCTCTGCCCCCCTGCCAACACCGACTGCGAGCATCCCAGGAGATAGGAGGAGAACCACTGAAGAACTGTGCCTCCCACTCCCAATCCCCTGAGACGCCGCAGCAAGATACCATGGTCGATGGTATCGAAAGCCGCCGAGAGGTCTAATAGGACTAGGACAGAGGAATATCCCCTATCCCGAGCCCTCCAGAGATCATTCACCAGAGCGACCAATGCCATCTCCATGCTGTATCCGGGCCTGAAACCCGATTGGTAGGGGTCCAAATAATCCGCTTCATCCAGGACCAGAGGAAGCTGATGCGCCACCACACTCTCAACAACCTTCGCAAGAAAGCGAAGGTTGGAGACTGGACGAAAGTTGTTCAATACAGCTGGGTCCAAGGCAGGCTTCTTGAGGAGAGGTCTCACCACCGCCTCCTTCAAGACGGTGGGGAAATAACCCTCACTCAAAGAAGCAGATATAACCGCCTGGAGCCAGCCTCGTGTCCTCTCCCTAGCTGCATAAACCAGCCAGGGCGGCCGGGCGATTATCTGCGGATGCGATGAGGGTGGAGAAGTAATTACACCTCGCCACCCTCATTTAATAGAAGGCCTCTTCTTAATCTCTTCTGCCTCTGTTAGGTCCCTGCCATTTTGGTCCTTTATCATGCCCATTTTTGCATGAAACGTTCCCTTCATCTCTCCAATTTTCTTGAAAAGATCTCTGGTCCTCCCTATTCTATTGTTTTCTTCTATTTCTTTGCCCTGTTCATTTAAGAAGGCATTCTAGCTATTCTCTGAAATTCTGCATTCAACTGGGTGTATCTTTCTTTTTCTCCCTTGCCTTTTGCTTCCCACCTTTCTTTTGAATGGTTTATGTATGGAGCTTATCTCAGTGGGCCTGTTGATAACTAATTCAGCAGAATGTGTCAGGCATGAAAGAATCAGGACCACACAGTTAAGCTTCAGTTAATCTGCTGTATGGCTCATGTCTATGCACAAGAACCTGGTCGACTAACCATCAGCACTACATTGGTGCTAGATATCAGTCAATGGAATTCAAGAGGTAGAGGTTTTGGACTGTTTGTGGGAACATAATGATTCCAAGCTGATTACTCTCTTTACTCTGCCCCCACGGTCTGCCTGTCCTTGTCCTACACCATGCCAAACATCTAGCAATTGATTTGCATTCTTAGACTGAGTTCTCCCAATGAAAATATGGTTAAGCTGGTCTCCTATCTCAGCTTGCCACTAGAAATCATGGGTGCTCCATCACTGGAGATTTTAAAGAAGAGGCTAGACAGTCACTTGTCTGAGATGGTAAAGGTTCTCCTGCTCAAGCAGGGGGCTGGACTAGAAGACCTTCAAGGTCTCTCCCAGCTCTATTCCATTCTAAATTTAAGGCATTTTCAATCTGTCTTCTGACTGCCGATGGATGTTATGAACATATTCTGATAGGCTTCTATTAAGTTTGTCCTACAGAGTAATTTTCATTTATATGGAATGTTGTGTATGACTCCTTGTTTTGTCTTGTTTGAGTATGAGATATCTGGGGATGTTTAAGATACCTTTGGAGGAATTTTGTAGTCTATAATGATGGCACAGGTTTATGAGAATTTGTTATTTGTTTCTAAATTGCTTTAATGTATGGAAGAGTTGTGCCAGTAGGTTTTGACAGTTGTAGTCTGGATCCGTGAATGGATACCTTTTAATTTTAATTAAAATGCCAGCTGCCTGCAATTAGTGCAGGTTCGAGTCCCACCAGGCTCAAGGTTGACTCAGCCTTCCATCCTTCTGAGGTAGGTAAAATGAGGACACAGATTGTTGGGGGAAATAAGCTGACTTTGTAAAAATGCCGCTTGGGGCCCCCCGAAAGCCCTAATAAGCAGGCATATACATAGAATGAAGGCTATTGCTAAGCACATTGATTTGTGCTTCTTAGATTGAAAGCCGCCCTGAGTCTTCGGAGAAGGGCGGGATATAAATGGGATAAAATTTTTTTTATAGGGATTGTCCATTGCATTGAAAATGGTTTGTTTAGCTAGAATCTAGATCGTAACAGAGTGTCTGTCTTTCAAATGAGAACAGGTGTTTTAGAGAACTTTTCATAGGTGGAATCTGGTATGTTATGTTTATATGAGTCAGTTGTTAAGTGACAAGGTATCCAGTGTGTTGGTTCAATCGTTTCTCTAGAGTTGTGTAATCTCCCTGGAGTTTCACACTTCTGTTCAATTGCAAAGGGAGAGATCAAGAGAGAGTCTAGGGGGATTCTCAGTCCTCCAGGTCATGGTTGCCCCAGAGGTGCATTTGGCAAAAAGCAACTGGGCTTTGATTTCCCTGAAACCTGTTTCTTCCTTGAAGACGTTTGGAAAAGACCATTTGCATAAGACTGAACAGCCCTCTCTCAACAGAGGAGGAGGGATAGAACACCACCTATCTCCTGTTCACAACACAGTCCTTTCAGCACTTCCAAGAAGGCTTTACCCCTGCTTGCACTATTCAGGTGACCCTGAGGGCACTGATAAACCTCCACGCCTCTCAGAGGGAGTACCAATGACCAGATGACTGAAAGGAATATAAAACCTTCCATCCTGCACTGGTCAGTCAGAACCGAAGAAGCTTCTCGGATGAGAAACAAAACATCTTCAAGGAAAAAACAAAGGAAGTCCAGTTGCCTTTTGAAAAACAAAACAACAACAACACACCTTTGGACTTGAGCTGGTCTTGACTGTGGACAGAGTTAGCCTGCAGTTTTGCATTTGAACCTCTGTACCACCGTGGTTCTTAGGATCTTTGACCCTCTTTAAAATGTTGATCCTCTCTGTCTAGAATTTGAACCTTACTATCTTCAGAACAGTGACCCTTTGTCTTTCTGATGCAGAATCCTGTGATGTTGTTGCTAGGCCCTGCTGAGTTAGCAGTTGGTGTAATCACCTTTGATTCTCCAAGTTCAACCAACCATCATCAATCCCTTAAATAGGAGCCAGCCATAGGTTTGCCACCACGGGTATAGGGTTTCCTGCCTGAGCAGGGGGTTGGACTAGATGACCTCCAAGGTCCCTTCCAACTTTATTATTATTATTGATCATCGTATAGTCAGCCAGATGTTCAGACTGGATTTGGATTTTTTTGTCTACCTATTGAGTCCTTACCAATGCGATGGGCAGATGTGGATGTTTGATGGTAGTATAGATATTGTCGCAGGATGGAAGCAGTTCCTAGTAAGGCCGCCTTTTGCAACTGACTAATGGCAAATTTGTCAATGCCGATGATGGTGTTCAAGTGGTGCTCCAGTTGTTTTGGGATTGCACCCAAGGCGCCTATTACTATTTGTGGTACCCTTGCTTGCCTTTGCCACAGTCTTTCTACTTCTATTTGTAGGTCTTTGTATTTTGTTATCTTCTCCAGTTCTTTCTTGTCTATTCTGCTGTCTCCAGGCACTGCCACGTCCACTATCCAGACTTTTTTGTCTTTCTTATCGACAGTTGTTAAGTCCGGGGTGTTAGGTTGCAGGTGCTTGTCTGTTTGAATTATTATTATTATTATTATTATTATTATTATTATTATTATTATTGTTGTTGTTGTTGTTGTTGTTGTTGCTGTTGCTGTTGTTGTTGTTGTTGTTGTTGTTACCATCTCATCATCGCTACGATGAAATAGACCCTTCTGGCAAGTTTTTCCAAGACCCAAAGTTTTGATTTCCACTGTTTGCTGCTTTTCCGTTACCTCTCTCACCTCCACAGCAAAGAAAGAATGACTGTTAGAAGAAGACTCCGTGGGGTAGTGTATGACTTAAGGTCAGGTAGTGTGTGATTGTAAGAATGAGTTAGCTGTACATTAAGTTACACCAAGCTGATAACAAGATGGATATGGAAAGTGATGAGGAGCAACAGAGAACACGTGTACATTAAAGCAGATGACAGGAAATTGAAAACATGACTGAGACTTATAAAAGATTGATTTTGTTTTCCCCCAGACACTCCTTCCTATTGTTTCACACATACACACACACACACACAAATGTTAATAGTAACACAAGGGGAAACAACCTAGAGCAGACATGTCAAACACAAGGCCCGGGGGCCAGATCCAGCCCGTGAAGTGGTTTCATGCGGCCCGCAAAGCCATCCCGGAAACAGTGAGGGAACGGCCCCCTCTGCCTTGGCCCTGGCCCAGAGACCCTCCTTCTGCCAGAGACCCTCAGATCTGTCCCCCTCCTGCCCAGGCCCCCATAGGCACCCTTGATGCGAACGATGTAGAGCTGGCCATGCCCACCCAGTAGGCCATACACACTCTAGCCACGCCCACCCAGTGGGCCACGCCCACCCTGGCTATACCCACCGGGCCCCTTGAGGCCAATCGCAATGCTGATGCGGCCCTCAGTGAAATTGAGTTTGACACCCCTGACCTAGAGGGATCAGAGTCTCAAAGTTGAGAAGGGAAGGTGTCAATGCAGCATTCTTGGATCAATGGGGTGGCTGATAGTTTGGCTGGCCTTGAACCAACATTCTGCAAGTCCTGAAGGATGTCTATTGAGCGTAGAGATTCTTGTAAATTTGTGGCCTCCTCCACAAATCAAATTACGAGCTTCCAGTTTTAACAAGTGCTCTCTGATTAACAAATGACACTTTTTTTTGTTTTGCAACGGGCAATTCAACGTCTGATATTCAAAAATGTCACTGAGTTAATAAGGGGCACATCTTCATTTGACCAGACTCCGTTTTAGCAACATCAGAAAATGATAATGTTCAGCAAAATGGAACTCTTGTGATTTGAATATGGATTCTCTCTCTCTCTCTCTGTGTGTGTGTGTGTGTGTTGCAATTATAGATTTCAGGTATGTGTGTGCACCAATCAAGCATTTGAAAATCCATGGAACTTTGCTCACTTCATCCATGACAGTCCTTCACCTTAACAGAATAACAGAGTTGGAAGCGACCTCGGAGGTCTTCTAGTCTAACCCCTTGCTGAAGCAGGAGATCCTCTACCATTTCAAACAAGTAGTTGTCCAATCAGTCCTTAAAATTTTCCAGCATTGGAACATTCACAACTTCTGGAGGCAAGTTGTTCCACTCATCAATTGTCAAGAAATTTCTCCTTACTTTTAGTTTGCTTCTCTCCTTGGTTAGTTTGCAAAGATCTGACCTGGAAAGTTAACACAACCCAGGTGGCCAGAAAGGCCCAACAGAGACTTCACTTTCTCAGGGTCTTGCGGAAGAACAGGGTAGAACAACGGCTAATGACCCTCTTTTACCAGTCTACTATAGAGAGCGTCCTCTTGTACGATATTGTGGTTTGGTATGCTGGTCTGACAGCCGCAGATAGGAAAGCATTACAGAGGGTGGTGAGCACAGGACAAGACATTGTGGGCTCTCCCCTGACACCACTGGATGACCTCGCCAGGACTCGCTGCCTTGGAAGAGTGAGGAAGATTCTCAGGGATGACTCACACCCTGGACGGTATCTCTTTACTCTCCTACCATCGGGTAGGAGATACAGGAGTATAGCCGGCTGCACCAACAGGCTGAAAAACAGCTTTTATCCGTGGGCTGTTAGGCTTTTGCACGGGAAATATTTTTTATAAACTTTATGCAGAATTGACTTGCGAGGCCGGTGTGTGGTGCAATTAGCTCACATGGTGTAATAAGATGGAGGGTTTGTTGTCACTGTGAGTTGGGAGGTGGGAGCACGAAGGGAGGCTCAGCTAATCTCAATGTACACAGGGTTGTACTTTGACAATAAAGGTTCATTCATAGTTTCCATCCGTTGCTTCTCGTCCTGCCTTCAGGTGCTTTGGAGAATAGCTTGACTCCCTCTTCTTTGTGGCAGCCCCTGAGATACTGGAATCCTGTTATCACGTCACCTCTAGTCCTACTTTTCACCAAAATAGACATTCTGGACATTGTTCTTCTAATTTTTTAGCTTCCAGTCCCCCAAAGTCCACTTTCCGTTTACTTTGCAAAATAGTAATTTTGCAATATTTATTTTATTTATTTATTTATTTTAATTCCATTTATATCCCGCCCTTCTCCGAAGACTCAGGGCGGCTTACAAGCTTAGCAGTAGCCTTCATTCTATGTATATGCCTGCTTGTTAGGGCTTTCACACACACCCCCAAGCGGCATTATTACAAACTCAGCTTAATTGCCCCCAACAATCTGGGTCCTCATATATGGGCCAATACCTCCCATCCAACTTAGTGTTAACAGAGAAACATAAACTTGCTTCTGGTTTATGTTCCAGACCCAAAGAATATTCAACAGAGCTGACATCTGATTGTTGATGCATCACCAGAATTTGAAGCTTCTGAGCTTCTGAGCCATCAATCTGACACTGTGGGTCACACCATCTTTGACAGCTCTATACTTCCCATAACTATTTTATATTTCTGATGGGCCATAAAGCACTCCCAATAATTTATTTCATCATATATCCAGAACTGGGAATGCAAAGATAGGAGAACACAATATTCATTAAAAGGTTTGGTGACTTCTCCACCATCAAAAAAAAAACCTGGTCAGTCCTAGAGGAGATCAACCCTGACTGCTCTTTAGAAGACCAGATCCTGAGGTTGAAACCCAAATACTTTGGCCACCTAATGAGAAGGAAGGACTCACTGGAGAAGAGCCTAATGCTGGGAAAGATTGAGGGCAATAGAAGAAGGGGACGACAGAGAATGAGGTGGCTGGATGGAGTCACTGAAGCAGTAGGTGTGAGCTTAGATGGACTCCAGAAGATGGTAGAGGACAGGAAGGCCTGGAGGAACATTGTCCATTGGGTTGTGATGGGTCAGACACAACTTCTTAACTAACAACAACCCACCATCAAAATGCCTTAAATCTTGTGACATCTTGGTTTCTCACCCCAAAGTTTCAGGAGATTTAATGGGGAAAAAGAAAAAAAAAACACCACCCAAGATCTTGCAAGAATCTTTTGTGAAATGTTCTCCACTGGTGAACAGAGATGCCAGCATTCTTACAAGATCTTCCAACTTTTGGCCATTCAAAATACATTGATATTTTTTATTTTTATTTCAACCCCAAACCATCCCAGTGATGCCCTCGACGTGATGTCCCGTTGCCTGGAGGCAGTCCGGGTCTTGATGGGGAGGAACAGACTTCAGCTCAACCATGACAAGACTGAGTGGCTGTGCATGCTGGCATCTCGGGAAATTCAGACTATTCCATCTCTTACTATGGGGGGTGAGTTATTACCCACCGTAGATAGGGCTCGCAACTTGGGGGTCCTCCTAGATTCACAGCTCTCCTTAGAGGATCATATAGGAGCTGTGACTAGCCTTCGCCCAGGTTCGCCTGGTGCGCCAGTTGCAGCCCTATCTGTAATGGGATGCCTTGCGTAGAGTCACTCATGCACTCGTGACCTCTTGTTTGGACTACTGCAATGCTCTCTACATGGGGCTGCCATTGAGGACCACTCGGAGGCTTCAACTGGTGCAGAATGCAGCCACGCGAGTGGTGTTGGGGGTCTCCCAATACTCCCACGTAACACCTCTGCTCCACTTGCTGCATTGGCTGCCGGTTGCCCTCCGGGTTAGATTCAAGGTGCTGGTAATGACCTATAAAGCCCTACATGGCATGGGTCCGGATTACCTACGGCAGCACCTGCTGCCGATGTCAACTTCCCTCCGTCCAGTGCGCTCCCACAGAGAGGGCCTCCTCAGGGTGCCGCCGATCAGAGAATGTCGATTGGTGGCCCCCAGGGGGAGGGCGTTCTCTGTGGGTGCGCCAGACCTGTGGAACCGCTTGCCGGTTGAGCTCCGGATGGCCCCTGACCTTCATTTCTTCCGACGCAATCTAAAAACTTACTTATTTGAACAATCCGGCCTGGTCTGATGGGTTTGGGGTTTGGGGTTGGGTTTTAGCATAGTTTTTAATTATTGTATTATATTGGGCATAATTATTTAATCATTTTTAACTTTTGTATTTCGTATTTTGATATTTATTGCCCTGTGCACTGCCCTGAGTCCTTCGGGAGAAGGGCAGTATAAAAATTTAATAAATAAATAAATAAATTTTATTTGGGTGAAAGCAACTTAGACTTCTATACTACTTCACAGTGTTTTATAGACCTCTCTAAGTGGTTTACAGAGTCAGCATCTTGCCCCCAACAATCTGGGTTCTCATTTTACTGACCTCAGAAGGATGGAAAGCTGAGTCAACCTTGATCCGGTCAGGATCAAACTCCAGACTGTGGGTAGCATTAGCTTACAATACTGCATTCTAACTACTGTACCACCTGGACAACTGATAGTAATAGCATTTATACTTATATACCACCAATATATATACCACTTTGGATACCTAAAGCCTGGAAATTATAAATATCAAATGATTACATTTTTTTCTTGCATTTTACCTGGTAATTCAAGGGCAGTATAAATGAATTTTCCCTAAACAACATTTCATGAAGTAATCAAGGGAGAAACAACCTAGAATTGAGGAAAAACTTCCTGACAGTGAGGACAATCAACCAGTGGAACAGGTTGCCACTAGAGGTTGTGGGCGCTCCATCACTGGAGGTTTTTAAGAAGAGACTGGAGATGTCTGAGATGGTATAGTCTGAGATGGTATAGTTCTCCTGCTTGAGCAGGAGGTTGGACTAGATGACCTCCAAGGTCCCTTCCAGCTCTATTCTATTCTATTCTATTCTATTCTATTCTATTCTATTCTATTCTATTCTATTCTATTCTATTCTATTCTATTCTATTCTATTCTATTCTATTCTACTCTACTCTACTCTACTCTACTCTACTCTACTCCATTCCATTCCATTCCATTCCATTCCATTCCATTCCATTCCATTCCATTCCATTCTATTCTATTCTATTCTATTCTATTCTATTCTATTCTATTCTACTCTACTCTACTCTACTCTACTCTACTCTACTCTACTCTACTCTACTCTACTCTACTCTACTCTACTCTACTCTATTCTATTCTATTCTATTCTATTCTATTCTATTCTATTCTATTCTATTCTATTCTATTCTGGTTGAGAGAAATGTCTATGGAGATTCTCAGTCATCCAGGCCATGGTTGTCCCAAAGGTGCTTTTTTAAGAGGCAACTGGACTTTTTTTGCTTTTCTTTGAATACATTTTGCTCCTCATCCAAGAAGCTTCTTCACTTCTACTGGATGGTGGGGGATGGAAATATTTATATTCCTTGGTCATTTTAGAGAGTCACTGAGGCCACTTGGAGATTTGCCTGGGTCCTCGGGGTCACCTGAATGGTGCAAACGGGTGTGGAGCCTTCTTAGAACTATTTGAAAGGACTGTGTTGTAAACTGGAGATAGATGATGTTGTACTCCCTCCGCCTCTGTTGAGAGAGGGGTTCAATTTTGACCTAGATGGCCTCTTTGATACTGTCTTCAAAGAAAAACAAGAAAATCCAGTTGCCTCTTGAAAAAAGCCCCTTTGGGTAGAGAGAAATGCCTGGCCCAAAGTCATGAAATGGTTGGGTGAACACAACACACTAACCCAGGTTACAGAACCAACAGATCCTTTGGCTTTTCCCAATAGTGTTCAGTCATAAACTTACCAGATGGGTCATGTTTGCCCAGCATATGCTTCACAAAACAAACAAACAAATTATTATTATTATTATTATTATTATTATTATTATTATTATTATTATTATTATTATTATTATTATTATTTAATAATAATAGTAATAATAATAATAATAATAATAATAATAATAATAATAATAATAATAATAATAATAATAATAATAATAATAATAAAATATGTCAGCACTAATGAAACTGGGCATGATATGCAAATTACCCTATTAGGTTTCTTCCTGATGTGGTTAAGTATGCTGTGTGAATGCCGCCATTACCCCACGTTGGATTTTAACTACCTGAGATCTAACACCAATTTTAAATTGAATGGAATCTCCAGATGTCATAGTTTATAGTTTTGTTGCTTAAGCTCACCCAACTTGATCTGATGTTCTAGGTTTGTCTTGCACCTGAGAACTGGTTTCTGTCTGGAGACAATCCTATGAAGTTCTGAAATATTGTTCATGTTTTCAGAGGTCCCAAGAAGTAATAAGATATGTTCCCTGTTGTATCAAAAGTCTGTCATTAATCAGCATAACTAATGAAGACATGAGGCTATTTCTATTTCTCTGGCAATTGTATTATTAAACTGCAAAACACGTTCTAGGGAAAGAAAGAGGTTTTACTTCGAGAATTAATATGTCTCAAGTGTATGATTTTCACCTCTAGGGAACACTCTCTTGTGCTACCAAAATTGCACAGAAAGAATATTCCAATAGAAGAGATGATGTATCACTCAGGGTTGAACTGTGGGGTCTTTGGTGTGCTCTGAGCTTGGTTGTTTTCTTGCAGATGTTTCATTTCCCAACACTGGAGACTCTAGAAAGAGTGCAGAGAAGAGCAACAAAGATGATCGGGGGACTGGAGGCTAAAACGTATAAGGAACGGTTGCTGGAATTGGTTATGTCTAGTTTAATGAAGAGAAGGATGAGGGGTGAAAGGATAGTAGTGTTCCAATCTCTCAAGGGTTGCCTCAAAGAAGAGGGAGTGTGTTGGAGGAGGAGGAGGAGAAGGAGGAGCTTGGTTGTTGTCTTGCAGCCCACATAACTCCTCAGCCCACATAACTTCTCCTCTAGGTAGTAAGCAGTGGGACAGAAACAACAACAAAAAGTCATGCTTAAATCACTTTCTTAACTCCTGAATTTCAGAGGAGCATCACCGGGCTCTTGAATTGTGGTGTTTCTGTCACTGCACATAAAGTAAAAGTGATTATGCTGGTCTTAGCATGCTTTTCTCGGCCAATCTCCCAACAATCAGGCTGAAAATTTGGAAGACAAGAGTCCATGAACGTCATTAAAAAAAGAGATAGAGAGAGCCAGTTTGGTGTAGTGGTTAAGAGGCTGGCCTAAAAACCAGGAGACAGTGAGTTCTAGTCCTGCCTTAGACGTGAAAGCCAGTTGGGTGAATCTGGGGCCAATTCCAGAAGACTGTGAACTCTAGTCCTGCCTTAGGCATGAAAGTCAGCTGGCTGATTTTGAGCCAAATACCTAGTCCCACCTTAGGCATGAAAACCAACTGAGTGACTTTGGGCCAATCACCAGGAGACAGTGAGTTCTAGTCTGGCCTTAGGCACAAAAATCAACTGAGTGACTTTGGGCCAATCACCAGGAGATGGTGAGTTCTAGCCTGGCCTTAGGCATGAAAAGCAGCTTTGGGACTCTGGGCCAGTCCCTCTGTCTTAGACTAACCTACAATAGCTCACAGGGCTGTTGTTATGGGGAAAATAGGAGAATAAAGGAGCATTAGATATGTTCACAACTTTGAATTACTTATAAAGGTGGGATAAAAGTCTACTAAATATTTTTTTTTAAAAAAAGATCAAAATAAGATAAAATGTCAGTCTAAGAATTATTTCTATCTTCTTTGATAGACCTGTTGTCTACTAATGACATATTCACCCAAAGAAATGGATCTTGGTGTCTTAACAGAATGACAGAGTTGGAAGGGACCTTGGAGCTCTCTTTGATGAGTTTCCATCCGTTGCTTCTTCTCCTGCCTTCAGGTGCTTTGGAGAATAGCTTGACTCCCTCTTCTTTGTGGCAGCTTCTCAAATATTGGAACACTGGTGTCATATCAAAAATGTGATCATTTGTTTTTTCTATTTTTCTGGTCGTCTTCTTCTCCTCCTCCTCCTCCTCCTCCTCCTCCTCCTCCTCCTCCTCCTCCTCCTCCTCCTTCTCCTCCTTCTCCTTCTCCTTCTCCTTCTCCTTCTCCTTCTCCTTCTCCCTCTACTTCTTCTCCTTCTTCTTCTTCTTCTTCTTCTTCTTCTTCTTCTTCTTCTTCTTCTTCTTCTTCTTCTTCTTCTTCTTCTTCTTCTTCTTCTTCTTCTTCTTCTTCTTCTTCTCCTTCTCCTTCTCCTTCTTCTTCGATTTCAGCAATGCCACTGAGAAGTTTCCAGATGTCTCTTGGACAATCCAAACACGATTCCCTTTCAGTCTTCTATGAATGGGGGGAAAAAAATAAAAAAAATTCCAACCTTGGAAGATTGCCCTGATTCTAAATGAACTATCGGTGTGGGAATGCCATTTCTGTAAGGAAGGAAACTACAAGATTAAGTATTGAAAACTCATTAGCAAGTTCATCAGCAACAGCTCTTTGACGGTTTGCACTGCTTCCATAAAGATAAGGCTATATTGTTGTTGGTGGTGGTGGTGGGGGAAAGAAATGAGGGTTAAATCCCAGCCCGTGGTCTCACAGATAATTATTTCTTATTCACATGTAAATTCATCGGCATTGATACCCGCACAGACAGATCAACAACAGGAGGTGGGATTCTGTTTGCTGATGGAGTTGCAATGTCCCTCTTTTGAGATGGAATCTCTAAGCAGGTTTTAGGAACATGCGGACCAATTTAACTCTATCTTTTTTTAGGATGGCGTTCTGATCTGAAATGGTCCATTTCTGTATTTGAAATGGATCAAAATCAAAAGATAACTGATGGTGGGGAGAGGGAAGGACAGTGTTTTTTTCTTTGCAATAAAGCAAATAAAGCGTCAAGGGAAGTTTAGGGGTGCGATTTTCCCTGCTGGATGCAGATTTAAATATAAATTCCCAATATTTTTTATTTAATGGAAACAAACCGATGCTGCATTTTCTTGAAAAAAATCTTTTTAAAAAAATACAAATGTAATCTCTCTCTCTCCTTCTCTTTCTCTTCTTCTCTCATTTTCACTCATTCACCC
>NW_028148109.1:0-33494 GCF_947247035.1 Vipera ursinii | reverse complement strand
AGATAGATAGATAGATAGATAGATAGATAGATAGATAGATAGATAGATAGATATAGATAGATAGACAGACAGAGAGAGATATAGAGATAGATAGATAGATAGATACAATAGATAGATAAATGATAGATATAGAGATATATGATAGATACGATAGAAAGATATAGAGATAGATAGATATGATAGATAGATAGATGGTAGATAGATAGATAGATAGACAGACAGACAGATAGATATAGATACGATAGAAAGATATAAATAGATAGATATAAATATATTGTAGATAGACAGAGAGATGATAGATAGATAGATAGATATAGATACAATAGATATCATGTATATAGATATGATAGATAGATAGATAGATAGATAGATAGATAGATAGATAGATAGATAGATAGATAGATAGATAGATAGATAGATAGATAATGATCAGTGGTGGGATTCAAATAGGTGAACAACCGGTTCTCTGTGGGGATGCTGCTTCTGGAAGTTCGTCCTGGGCCTGGGCAACAAAAAATTAGCTACCGGTTCTGCCAAAGTGGTGCAAAACCGGCTGAATCCCACCACTGCTTATGACCATTTTTCACGCTTACGACTGTCGCAGCAGCCCCAAGGTCACGTGATCGAAATTCAGACGCTTGGCAACTGGCATGTACTTATGACTGTTGCAGCATCCTGGCGGGTCCTGTGATCCCCATTTGGCACCTTCCCTGCCGGCTTCCGACAAGCAGAGTCAATGAAGGAAACCCTAGATTCGCTTAACGACCAGACAGTTCCCTTAACGACGTGGCTGGGAAACGTGGCTGGGAAACCCCGGGAGCGGGAAGTCGGTGCCTATCTAGCGACGAAATATTTGTCAAGGCGCCTCCCCTTTTCCCGTACGACAAGGAGAGCTAGAAACCTAATCTTTCGTTTGATCTTTGCTGCCTCGCCGTGTCTTTTCGGAAGCTCACGCCTAATGCATAAATGCAGGGTTGGCTGTTTATTTTTGTTTTTTATAAATCAACTTAGGATTTCAAGATTTATTTAGCCGCCCAGGCGCAACCCTTCCGAAAGCACCGAGTTGGCAAAAAAAAAAAAGGGAACAAGAAAAAAAGGAACAAGGTGAAGGAGGAATCACAACAGAGCCCCCCCCAAAAAAGGGGGGGGGAGTTGTTTTTTTTTTGCCAGCTCGGTATCTTAGATGTGTAAACCCCAGTTCCTGTCTCATTTGCTAGGCTTCTGCAAACCTGTCACCAGGGTCACACCTAGGAGACGGGAGAGGGAGAAAGGAAGGAAATCAGAAAATTCTCACCCCCTCTAGGCCACGTCTTGGGGGAAAATTCCTGAAAGTAACAACGGATCCCAGTTCTTTCCTTTGAATTCATCTTCCACCCTGTCCCAAAGGCGGGTCAAGGCCTCCTATTGAGGAAGCAGGAGATGCTGCAAAACGATGACGGTAATTATTGCCCATTTCTAACCTGCTCAGCCCTTCCTCCGTACACTCCATTCCCCCTTTGGAAGCTCCAGATAATATTGTGGTTTGTGACTCCTTCGTGCGGTCTGAACTGGGTGGTTTTCTTGCAGACGTTTCATGACCCGACTAGGGAACATCACCAGTGCTAGAAAGGAGTGGGGCTTGCGGTGAGGAGGAGGAGGAGGAGGAGGAGGAGGAGGAGGAGGAGGAGGAGGAGGAGGAGGAATAATGTGGGGTCCTTGGTCTTGCCCTATCAGTGTTGGCGGAATGTTTTTTTCTTGGTTTTTTTCGATTAGGCTGCTGTTTAGTATCTGAGTTTTTTGTCTGAGTTGGTATTGCTGCATGGTGTACTGGTATAAAGGAATTCCTTCTAGACTGTGAACAGAATAACGGAATAACAGAGTTGGAAGGGACCTTGGAGGTCTTCTAGTCCAACCCCCTGCTCAGGCAGGAGGCCCTATACCAGGGGTAGGCAACCTTGGCTCTTTTGTGACTTGTGGACTTCAATACCCAGAATTCCTGAACCAGCCATGCTGACTCAGGAATTCTGGGAGTTGAAGTCCACGAGTCATAAAAAAGCCAAGGTTGCCCACCCCGTGCCCTATACCATTCCAGACAAATGGCTGTCCAGTCTCTTCTTAAAAACCTCCAATGTTGGAGCACCCACAACTTCTGGAGGCAGGTTGTTCCACTGGTTAATTGTTCCGTCAAGAAGTTTCTCCTTAGTTCCAGGTTGCTTCTCTCCTTGATTGGTTTCCATCTGTTGCTTCTTGTCCGGCTTTCAGGGGCTTTGGAGAATAGCTTGACCCCCTCCAATACTTGAAGACTGCCATCATGTCACCCCTGGTCCTTCTTTTTATTAAACTAACAGAACAGAATAACAGACTTGGATGGGATCTTGGAGGTCTTCTAGTCCAGCCCCCTGCTCAAAGCAAAGCTCTTATACCATTTGAGACAAGTGGTTGTCCAGTCTCTTCTTAAAAACATCCAGTGATGGAGCACCCACAACTTCTGGAGGCAGGTTGTTCCACTGGTTAATTGTTCTCACTGTCGGGAAGTTTCTCCTTAGTTCTAGGTTGTTTCTCTCCTCGATGAGTTTCCATCCGTTGCTTCTTCTCCTGCCTTCAGGACTCCCCTCAATTTTTACGGCAGTCCCTCAAATATCAGAACCCGCTGTCACATCACCCCCTAGTCATGAAACGTCTTCAAGAAAACCGCCAAGCTCAGACAGCACCAAGGACTCCACAGGTCATCAGCCTTGAGCTACAAATATTGTCTTCCAGCAATATTACAATTTTTGCAGCTATCAAACTTTCCTGGGAATCTTCTACAACTCGGTTAGACTTTTCCCAAAGAGTTCTTGGGTTTTTCTCTCCCGTTCTGTAAACATTTCAATTCCAATCCGATGTTCTTCTGCTTCTTCTGATTAATTATTGAAATTCAGGCAGGATGTCAACTCCCAGAATCCCCCAATAAACCCTTTGAATTCTTAGGGTCACATAGGGAAGTTTCAATCTGAGAAATAAATTCAAGCAGCCCGCTAAACCTGGTTAGAGTGGACCCTGATTTGATTCCTTAGTTTGTAGAGGAGGGAAGCTGGCTTCTTGTGTGAATGGAGGCCCTTCGGGTTAATTTATAGCAGGGGGTCTTCAAACGTGGCCCTTTTATGACTTGTGGACTTCAACTCCCAGAAATTCTCCAGCAAGCATTAGTTTGCTCTCTTGTAATCCTTTCCTCTGCAATCTCTCCGCTTTAATAGGAGGGGAAAAAACAATAACCCAGGCATGGTTGGCTGAGGAATTCTGGGAGTTGAAGTCCACAAGTCATAAAAGGGCCAGGTTTGAAGACCCCTCCTTGTGGACTTCAACTCCCAGAATTCCTCAGCTATGCATGCTGGCTGAGGAATTCTGGGAGTTGAAGTCCACAAGTCATAAAAGGGCCAGGTTTGAAGACCCCTGATGTATAGGTTAGAGCTGGGGGTGGGGGGACGGGAATAGAATGACATGTATTAAATAGAGATTGCTGGAAATTGCCAATCCTGAATAAACTCTGTGAACTATTAAATGCGTTGGTAGGGAAACTTAAGTCCATTTGAATATGCTTATTAAAGCATAACAGCTTAATCTTCATACCAAGGCAGCAGCAATACATTTAAATGTGCTGGAATTCCTTTTTCGTAATACCCTCGAGAATGACAATTAAAAGTTACTATTATTGTTGTTCTTATCATTCAAAACGGCTTATTAAAATAAGCGGGCGGTATAAATTAGCCATAAATTGAACACAAAGCATCTGGAGTCTTTTTTTAGATCAGCGCTTTTGTTTTTTTTACCTCAACCATTTTTAAGATGGGTGGACTTCAACTCCCAGAATTCCCCCCTGCCCCCCCCCCACACCAGCCTTGCTATTCAGCCTATTTCCATCTGTCAAGTGTCCTGGGTTCAACGTGACCCCCTTTTGCGACAACAACCGGGGTGACTCATTTAACGGCTACGGGGATTCCCTTAAGAAATGTGACGAGCCAAGTCGTATAATGGGACCAAACTCACTTAACAAACATCTCCCTTAGCGACCTAAATTCTGGACTCAATCTGTGGCCGTAAGTCGAGGACTCCCATTTCTCTAGCAAAGCAAATAAGTTTTGATCTGTTAACCTAGCTATCTCCAGAAATTCCCCTGCTGCTTCGATGCTTGTCTGAAGAGAATTTTTTTTAAAAAAAACCTAGATTTGAATTCCGGAGCGAGAAGTCATAAACTTTCAAAGCATCATGGTTAATAAGTGACTCGGATTTAAATCCTGCTTCTTTCGACCTTCATTATGCCTGTTTGCTCCAAGCTATTCTGGCTTTACGTCCAGGGTGTGGGACCTCATGCTGAGCAAGCTCTGAGCAACCTTGGTAGTAGAAGTCAGGAGTAAGAAAAAAAACGCAGCTTAGTTTACCAAGAGGTTCAGCCAATTTTGGGAGATCCAGCATAATGGGAAGATGGAGCTTCATTTTGGAGAAGCAGTCTATGCTTGAATTGTTGATGCGAGGAGAAGAATAGAACAGAACAGAACAGAATAGAATTAGAATACAAATAAGAAGAATAGAATAGAATAGAATAGAATAGAATAGAATAGAATAGAATAGAATAGAATAGAATAGAATAGAAATAGCAGATTGTAGAATAGAATAGAATAGAAACAGCAATTTGTAGAATAGAATAGAATAGAATAGAATAGAATAGAATAGAATAGAATAGAATAGAATAGAATAGAATAGAATAGAATAGAAACAGCAATTTGTAGAATAGAATAGAATAGAATAAGAAATAAAGAATAGAATAGAATAGAATAAGAAATAAAGAAGAGAAGAGAAGAGAAGAGAAGAGAAGAGAAGAGAAGAGAAGAGAAGAGAAGAGAAGAGAAGAGAAGAGAATTTGGAAGGGTCCTTGGAGATCTTCTAGTCCAGCCCCCCGCTCGAGCAGGCGAGCCTATGCCAACAATAGAAGAATAGAATAGAATAGAATAGAATAGAATAGAATAGAATAGAATAGAATAGAATAGAATAGAATTGAATAGAATAGAATAGAATAGAATAGAAACAGCAATTTGTAGAATAGAATAGAATAGAATAAGAAATAAAAAATAGAATAGAATAGAATAGAATAAGAAATAAAGAATAGAATAGAATAGAATAGAATAGAATAGAATAGAATAGAATAGAAATAGCAGATTGTAGAATAGAATAGAATAGAAACAGCAATTTGTAGAATAGAATAGAATAGAATAGAATAGAATAGAATAGAATAGAATAGAATAGAATAGAAACAGCAATTTGTAGAATAGAATAGAATAGAATAAGAAATAAAGAATAGAATAGAATAGAATAAGAAATAAAGAAGAGAAGAGAAGAGAAGAGAAGAGAAGAGAAGAGAAGAGAAGAGAAGAGAAGAGAATTTGGAAGGGTCCTTGGAGATCTTCTAGTCCAGCCCCCCGCTCGAGCAGGCGAGCCTATGCCAACAATAGAAGAATAGAATAGAATAGAATAGAATAGAATAGAATAGAATAGAATAGAATAGAATAGAATAGAATAGAATAGAATAGAATAGAATTGAATAGAATAGAATAGAAACAGCAATTTGTAGAATAGAATAGAATAGAATAAGAAATAAAAAATAGAATAGAATAGAATAGAATAAGAAATAAAGAATAGAATAGAATAGAATAGAATAGAATAGAATAGAATAGAATAGAAACAGCAATTTGTAGAATAGAATAGAATAGAATAAGAAATAAAGAATAGAATAGAATAAGAAATAAAGAATAATAGAATAGAATAGAATAGAATAGAATAGAATAGAATAGAATAGAATAGAATAGAAGAGAAGAGAAGAGAAGAGAAGAGAAGAGAAGAGAAGAGAAGAGAAGAGAAGAGAAGCTGGAAGGGACCTTGGAGGTCTTCTAGTCCAGCCCCCTGCTCAAGCAGGAGAACCTATACCATCTCAGACATGCGGGTGTCCAGTCTCTTCTTAAAAATCTAGCATCCTTGAGTTACGATCACAGTTAGGCCCAAAATTTATGTTGCTAAGTGAAACCTGTGTTCAGTGAGTTTGGCCCCATTTTTACAACCTTGCTTGTCACGGTTGTTAAGTGAATCACTGCAGTTCTTAAGTTAGTGACATGGTTGCTAAGTGAATCCGGCTTCCCCCATTGACTTTGCTTGTCGGAAGGCCACAAAAGGGGATCACAGGATCCTGGGAGACACAGCGACCGTCATCAATATGAGTCAGTTTCCAAGCATTTGAATTTTGATCGTGAGACCATAGGGGATGCTGCAATGGTCGTAAGTGTAAAAAACGGTCATAACTCCGGTCACTAAATGAACCATTGAAAGTCGAGGGCCACCTGTATCTTTTATGATGACTGAGTGGGGAAATGTCTATTAATTTTTATTCTCTGATAAATCAGTGTCACTAGCCAAACAGCATCTCCGAGAGGTTTTGACTAAGGGAGTCCTCGACATATAACACAACTGGGACTAGGGTCACCACTGCTAAGCAAGGCAGGCGTTAAGTGAGTTGCACCCACCCTTATGGCCTTTTTCCCACATCTGTTAAGCGAATCACTGCAGTCAGTAAGTGAATCGTGCAATCGTTAAGCGGATCTGGCTGAAGGTTGTTAAATGGGGATCACGTGACCCCAGGATGCTACAACTGTTGTAAATGCAGCTAGTCCTGTGGTAGACTTACAACAGTTCATTTAGGGACCATTCAAAGTTACAACAGTACTGAAAAACGGGACTGACGACCGTTTTTCATACTGCAGCGTCCCCCGGGGTCCAGTGGTTTCCATTTGGAGGTTTGACAACTGACTCACACTTATGACCATCGCGGTGTCCCCTGGGGTCACCGGTTGTACGTCACTCTTTTTGGTCCTCTTGTAACTTTGAACCATCGCTAAGTGAGCTGTTGTAAGTCGAGGACTACAAGGCCCACCTTCCCCGACTAATGCCTTTTGGATGTGGCATGATTCCACTCCCATTCTGGTAGTCCTCGACTTACAGCTGTTCATTTAGCGACCGTTTGGTGACGACGGCACTGAAAAAAAGCGACTTACGGCCGTGTTCCACACTTACGACCGTCACTGCATCCCTGTGGGTCACATGATCAAAATTCAGACCCTTGGCAACTGACATTTACGACGGTCGCAGCGTCCCAGGGTCACCTGATCCCCTTTTGGGACCTCCCAACAAGCAAAGGGGAAAGCCAGATTCACTTAACGACCGTGTGACTAGTTTAGCAGCTGCAGGGACTCACTTAACAACGGGGGCAAGAAAAGTGGAGCAAAACTGACTTAAGAACTGTCTTGCTTAGCAACGGAAATGACAGGCTCAATTGTGGTCGTAAGTTGAGGACTACCTGCAATTTCCAGAACGGACCGACCTCCCCCTTTTTTTTTCTTCTTCTCCAACTTCGCTCTGATATTTCTTGCAAAGACAAGGAGCCTCTTCTGAAAATCTTCTAAGCCTTGACCATCCCGTCCTCGTGGCTATTAAGTCCAGAAGACCTTGTCCAGGCCGTCCTTGACTTACGTCCTTGACTTACGACCACAGCTGAGCCCACAATTTCCGTGGTTAAGCGAGACCTTGGTTAAGCGAGTTTTACCCCGTTCTACAACCGTTCTAGCCGCCGTTGTTAAGTGAGCCACGGCTAAATGAGGAACAAGGTGGTTAAGTGAATCTGGATTCCCCCATTTGCCTGTCTGAAGGTGGCCAAAGGGGATCACGTGATCCTGGGACACTGCGACCGTCATAAATACGAGCCCGTTGCCCAGCGTCTGAATTTCGATCACGTGACTCTGGGGAGGCTCCGGCGGACGTTAAGTGTGAAAAAACACCGCCCTAAGTCGCTTCGAACAGCCACTAAAGAAACGGTTGTAAGTTGAGGACGACCTGTACTTTTAAGACTGCAGCGTCAGAGCCTCGCAAGGATGTGAGAATTCCAGTGTTGTACACATACACACACCCACGCTGGTGGTTCTCGGCTAATCCTAATTACAGGGTGCACAAACAGGCCACTCTTGCAAGCCAAGTGACTACGTCAAGGCAACACTTTCGCTACACAACCAGCCCGGTTTGGCTTCTCAAGGAGGAGGAGGGAGCCAAATTAAATTAAAAAGAGAAAAAGGAAACACACACACACACACACATACACACACACACACATCTCCGATTCTTTCCCACCGCTTTTCTAAAGTTTTTTTAAAAAAACCGACAACTCGCTTGTTCGAAAAATAACAAAAGCAAAAGAGAGGGAGAGAGGCAAAAAAAACCCAACAACAACCCAACAACCACACACCTCCTATTTCTCCCAGCAAGCCTTTCCAAACGGCAGGCACACCTAATCCAAAAAATTCTTCAAACTTTTAAACATTGCTCCAGTCATGTTCCTTCTCCCTCCCGCCCCCACTTCGGAGGACTTGGCTCAAGTGTTTCAACTTTCTGTTTCAAAACACACACACACACACACACACACACACACACACACACACAAAACCACAACTTGCTGGTTTCTTGGCAAGATGGTTTGGTTTTCCCATCCAACCTCCCCTGAATTGAAGATTTTGGCACGTCATCAGTTACATAAGGATGAATATTATAGAGGAGAGGAGAGGAGGAAAAAATGGAAGAGAAGAGAGAAGAGAAGAGAGGAGAGGAGAGGAGAGGAGAGAAGAGGAGAGGAGAGAAGAGAAGAGAAGAGAAGAGAAGAGAAGAGAAGAGAAGAGAAGAGAAGAGAAGAGAAGAGAAGAGAAGAGAAGAGAAGAGAAGAGAAGAGAAGAGGAGTAGAGTAGAAGAGAGTAGAGTAGAGTAGAAGAGAAGAGAAGAAGAGGAGAGGAGAAGAGAGGAGAGGAGAGTAGAAGAGAAGAGGAGAGGAGAGGAGAGGAGAGGAGAGAAGAGGAGAGAAGAGAAGAGAAGAGAAGAGAAGAGAAGAGGAGAGGAGAGGAGAGGAGAGGAGAGGAGAGGAGAGGAGAGGAGAGGAGAGAAGAGAAGAGAAGAGAAGAGAAGAGAAGAGAAGAGAAGAAAGAGGAGAGGAGAGAGAAAAAATAAGGAAAGGAGAGAGCAGAGGAAAGGAGGAAAAAATGGAAGAGAAGAAAGATAAAATAAGGAAAGAAGAGGAGAAGGAAAAAATGGAAGAGAAGAAAGATAAAATAAGGAAAGAAGAGGAGAAGGAGGAAAAAAATGGAAGGAGAGAAGAGAAGAGAAGAGAAAAAATAAGAAGGAAGGAGAGGAGAGGAGACGGAATGGGCAGGAGAGGAGAAGAAAAGAAAAGAAGGAAAGAAGAGAGAGAAAAAAGAAGAGAGAAAAGAAAAAAAAGGGAAGACCCAAAAGACACAAAAATAAAAAGAGGAGGAACGGAAGAGCGAAGGAAAGAAAAGAGAGAAGAGGAGGGAGAAGAAGAAGGGAAAGAAGAGGAGAGCGAAGAGAGAAAGAAAAAAAAGAAAGGAAATAGAAAAGGTCCCACGGAAAATCCAGTAAAATCCCCCCCTTTTTTTTTTTCTTCAGCCATTCTTCAGGACTCAAAACAATCTGCAAAGGGGGGGGTTGCTTCCGAAATGAGTGACAGCCTCTCCCGAGGGACCCCCCCATCAAACTTTTCAGCTTTGCAAATATTCTCCAAGGTCCTCCCTCCCTCCCTCCCTCCTTCCCCCCCACCCCATTGCCCCCCCACCCCATTCCCAACAGGATTGCCAAAGATCATCCTTGGGGAATTCCCCCCCCCCTCGGCCCAGCCCTCGCCCCAACCCCCATCCCGACCTTCCCCATTCCAGGCTCCTAACCAAGAGCAAAAACCCTCCCCTGCAAAAGCAAACGAAGCTGGCCTCCCTACCGGTTGAATTTCTGCCTGCCTGCCTGCCTGCCTGCCTGCCTTGCTTTGCTTTGCCAGCTGGCTGTCAAAAGTCCCGAACAAGTTTTTTTAAACTCAAGTCAAACTTTCCAGTAGAGAGTCATTCCGCGGGAAAGTTGCCTGCTCTTTAGGGGGTTGCCCCTCTTTAGAAGTCCGAGGTCCAGCAGAAATAGCTTTGGAGGAGAGGGGGGAGGCTGATGCCAGAAAATGGGGCTGGACCCCCAAATCAGAGGGGCTTCTTACCTGCTTTGCAAAGAAGCCGAGAGATCACGGAGGAGGAACCAGCCAATTGCGGCTTCCTTCTTTCTCCTACAATAGCCGTTTTGCTCTTGTGCAGGCGGGTATTAAACTTACCAGCTGACCTGAGGCTCAGGTAACCCTGTTGCACAACTTCCTGTTTACCTGGGCAATTCTCTTTCCTGTGCATTTTCTCTCTCTCTCTCTCTCTCTCTCTCTCTCTCTCTCTCTCTCTCTCTTTTGCACACCAGGCAGACTGTTGGGTGCAAAGTTTAATTTAATTTAATTTAATTTATTAATATTTCTATACCGCCCTTCTCCCGAAGGACTCAGGGCGGTGTACAGGGCAAGAATAAAAACACAGAATTACAAAAGTTAAAAAGTAATTAAATACATGCCCACTAAAAAACAATTAATACATAATAAAAACCCCAATAAAATGACAATAAAAACCCCACCAATCCCCCCTCAGGCCAGGCCGGCTTGTTCGAACAAGTATGTTTTTAGATCGCGGCGAAAGGAGCGAAGATCGGGCGCCGTCTGGGTCTCTGAGTTGCCTGCACCCCAGCTCTGCCTGGCAGAGAGGTTGCTTGGCTTGGATTCAGCCTTGATGCAAAACACACACACACACACACACGCATACACAAAACGTCTGTGATCACACTCACCTGAAACTACCGCAAATCCACTTGGGTCAGGCAAGTCACAGCGAAGAGATTTGTGGTTGGTCCAGGTTCTTGGTGATGACATTCCTACTGGCCAGCTGGCAGCATGTGTGTGTGTGTGTGTGTGTTTGTGTGTTTTAAGAAAAGTGTTGTGGTTGCTGGGAGTCAAAGAGCAAATAAAATTAGGTATTCGGTTATTTATTGCTTTAAACATTGCGGTAGGCCAGGGATGTTTTTTTTAAAAAAACAAACGATTTTTTATTGCTTGTCAAAGGAGAGTAAATAAAACGGAAGCAGGAAGATAATGATGATAAAAATACATCGTCAAAGGGGGAGGGGGAAACGGCTTTTTTTTAAAAAAAAAAAGAAAAGCGAAAAAATATTGCTTTTTATTTATTTATGATTTATTGAGAGAATGTATCAGGGCGGTCCCTTGACTTACAAGCATTTGTTTAGCTCAGAGTTGCAACGGCACTAAAAAGGTGACTTGCAACCGACAGGTCCTACAATGGGGATGCAGGATCCCCGCGCTCAATTTGATCAAAATCTGGGTGCTTGGCAATTACAACAGTCTCAGCCTCCTGGGATCATGTGGTCACCGTTTGGGATCCGCCTGGCAGCTAGCCAGCTTCCAACAAGCAAAGTCAATGAGATCGATGACTGTACGATTCGTTTAACAACGGCCGTGATTTGCTGAACGGCTGTGGCAAAAAGGTTGCGAAATTGGGTGTGACTCGTTTACCAACTGTCTTGCTTAACAACAGACATTCTGATTCAGTTGTGGACTTAAGTCGAGGACCACCTGGGTCTGGTGCAAACCCACCCAATGAGGGCAAGGCAGCTAGAAGCCCCTTCGTAGAAATTGGCAGGCGATGGGAAGGATAATCCAGGACACCCTGGAGAAACTGAGGCCATGAGTACAGAATATCGGAGCTGGAAGGGACCTTGGAGGTCTTGTAGTCCAACCCCCTGCTCCAGCAAGAAATCCTATACCGTTTCAGACAAATAGCTGAATCTCTTCTTTAAAAACTCCAGTGTTTGAACAGCCAACTTGCCTCCTGAAGCTGTGAATGCTCCAACGCTGGAAGTTTTTAAGAAGAGATTGTCTGAAATGGTATAGGGTTTCCTGCCTGGGCAGGGGGTTGGACTAGATGGCCTCCAAGGTCCCCTCCAACTCTTGTTATTCTGTAATTCTGTTATTCTAACCCACAACCTCTGGAGGCCAGCCATCCCACTATTTGATTGTCCTCACTGTCAGGAAATTGTCTCTTTAATTCTACGTTCCTACTCTCCTGGATTAATTTCCATCCATTACTTCTTGTCCTGCCTTCTGGTGCTTTGGAGAAGAGGTGCCCCCCCCTCTTCTTTGTGGCCCCCCTCCAATATTGGATCGCTGCTTTCATGTCACCCCTAGTCCTTCTGTTCACTAGACCGGACATACCCAATGCCAGCAACCGTTCCTTATAGGTTTTAGCGCCTCCAGGCCCCTGATCACCTTTGTTGCTCTTCTCTGCACCCTTTCCAGAGTCTCGACCTCTTTTTTATATCCTGGCGACCAAAACTGGATGCAGGATCCCAAGTGTGGCCTTACCAAGGCCTTGTAAAGTGGTATTAACACTTCCCCTGATCTTGATTCTGTCCCTCTCTTCTTAATCCTTAATCCCCAGTTCCTGCAGCCCTTCATCGTACGTTTTTACCTCCAGCCCCCTAACCACCTTGGTTGCTTTTTTTTTTCTCCACTCTTTCCAAAATCTCAACATCTTGGTTATTTATTTATTTATTTATTTATTTATTTATTTATTTGTTTATTTATTTATTCAATTTATATACCGCCCTTCTCCCGTAGGACTCGGGGCGGTTCACAAGGTTATTTAAAAAACAAATACAACAGTTACAAAATTTAAAATCAATTAAAAGAATTATATAAACCTTGAAATAAAACCCCAGTTAAAATAAAATGGGCCCTCGTATAATTTAAACCAGGCTTGGCAACTTTATGATATCTGATCTTCAACTGCCATTCCCCAGTCAGCAAGATGGGTGGCTAGGGAATTCTGGGAGTTGAAACCCACACATCTTATTTAGCCTTCCTGGTGGACTCAAACCAGGATCCCAAGTGTGAGTGGGTTTTTTTTTTGTTTGTTTCCCCTTTGGATGCATGAAAAGAACCAGAGTGACCTAATTCAGTTCTTGCTTGTTTGGATGGAAGCTCCCTAAGGATTCCTGCTGGATCAAAAGTCTCTTTCCCCTTGGACTCTCCTTCCCCTCCCCTCCCCACCCCCAATTGCCTCTCGACTCCGTCCTGCCTGCTGGATTGTCTGCACAAAGAGCTAATTTATACCAGTTTGCCAACCGGGGTCCTTGGCAGGGGGTGCCAAGGCAGATCTGGGGCCAGGCCAGGGACACAGAACAAGGAGTTCCTTGCATCCGTCGAAACTCTTGCGTGGATTATTGCACCCGGCCGAGAAAGGGGTGTGTGTGTGTGTGTTTTTCTGCAACCGGAGACCCCCAACCCACCCCAAACACTCCCGCCCACGCCCACGAAGGCCAGGTGGATTTTCCTGTTGAAAAGCACCATTCACAGCTCAGCCAAACGGCAGAGTAGAAAGGCTGAATCTTAGCAGCGACACTTGCTGAAACGGGCTTAAACTGGCCCGTTTCCCTTCGTCCCTCGCCAGCAGCTGTGGTTGGGGAGGGTTGGGGGGGCAAATCGAGATATAGAGGAATTAATTTGCACATTCCTGAGTGGAAGTCTGGGACTGGGATGATGATGATGATAATGATGATAACAACAACGATTATTATTATTATTATTATTGTTGTTGTTGTTGTTGTTGTTGTTGTTGTTGTTGTTGTTACATCTTACATTTTAAGGAGATATCTGGTTGATACCTAGGATGCTGGCAGCAACCCGTGTCAACCATTAGCGCCAGTCAATTTGAGTGTTCAGTTGACTGAGTTTCATGTTTTATGAATAAAAGTTTAATAATAATAATAATAACAGTAACAATAATAATAGTAATAACAGAGAAGAAGAAGAAGAAGAAGAAGAAGAAGAAGAAGAAGAAGAAGAAGAAGAAGAAGAAGAAGAAGAAGAAGAAGAAGAAGAAGAAGAAGAAGAAGAAGAAGAAGAAGAAGAGGAAGAAGTAGTAGTTGGAAGGGACCTTGGAGGTCTTCTATCTAGTCCAAACAAAAGAAGAAACAGGGGAGACATGATAGCAGTGTTCCAGTATCTGAGGGGCTGCCCCAAAGAAGAGGGAGTCAAGCTATTCCCCAAAGCCCCTGAAGGCAGGACAAGAAACAATGGTTGGAAGCTGATCAAAGAGAGAAGCAACCTGGAATTAAGGAGAAACTTCCTGACAGTGAGGACAATCAAGCAGTGGAACTCCTTGCCACCAGAAATCAGGGGTGCTCCATCACTGGATGTTTTGAAGAAGAGACTGGACAGTCACTTGTCTGAGATGGTCTAGGTTCTCCTGCTTGAGCAGTGGGCTGGACTAGAAGACCTCCAAGGTCCCTTCCAATTCTATTCTATTCTATTCTATTCTATTCTATTCTATTCTATTCTATTCTATTCTATTCTAGTCTAGTCTAGTCTAGTCTAGTCTAGTCTAGTCTAGTCTAGTCTAGTCTAGTCTAGTCTAGTCCAAACCCCTACTCAAGCAGGAAAACCTTATTACCATTTCAGACAAATGTTGACACCCCAGAATTATTAACTTCGGTTAGGAGAAACAGGAACGAACAGGGCAAATTCTTGTCGTGGCTAAGAATGAAATTCCTTTTTTTTAATGTGCTGTGAGAAGGACTGCAGAAATGTTATGGCCATCGGGGGGAAAAACCCACAAAATAATTGGCATTTTTCTGAACAGATTACAATTTCCTGCTGTCCACGGGTACCAAGCCGCAACATTTCCTGTGTGTGTGTGTGTGTGTGTGTGTGTGTGTGTGTGTGTGTGTGTGTGAAAATAAGACAATAGCCCCCGCCCTTGTCCGAAACCAGCTGGGACGATCCAATTGACCAGCAGGACATTACAACTATCACAAATACATGCCAGTTGCCAAGCAGCCAAATTTTGATCATGTGAGCCTGAGCATGCTGTGATGCTCATAAGAGCGAGGGGCGGTCATAAGAGCGAGGACTGGTCGTAAGTGCGAGGAGCGGCTGTAAGTCACTTTGTTCAGCACTTCGAATAGCCCCTACGTGTCAGGAAATGAAATACAGGTAGTCCTCGACTTACGACCATCATCGAGCCCAACATTTCTGTCGCTAAGCGAGACATTTTGTTAAGTGAACTTTGCCCCGTTTCACGACCTTTCTTCGCCACGGCTGTTCAGTGAATCCCAGCAGAGGTTGAGCTAGCAAGAAGATTGTGACCGTCGTAAGCGCAAGGACCGGCCGCAAGTGCAAGGACCGGGTGTAAGTCGCTTTCCCCCCCCCAGCCCTTTGAATAGTCCCTACAGGCAGGGAAAGGAAGCGGGGGACCCAGATTGTTGGGGGCAATTAAGCTGACTTTGTAATAATGCCGCTTGGGGTGTGTGTGAAAGCCCTAATAAGCAGGCGTATACATAGAATGAAGGCTACTGCTAAGCTTGTAAGCCGCCCTGAGTCTTCGGAGAAGGGCGGGATATAAATGGAATTAAAATAAATGTTCTGAAACAAGACACACACACACACACACCCCCAAAACGACAAGCAAGTTTATTTCAGAAGATAAAAATAGTCCAGCCAGCTCTTCTTTCTCCCCCCCCCCCACACCCCGCCGGGACCATTTTCCAGCTGTCAAGTGGACTCGTCTGAAGGGGGTGTGTGGGGGGGGGCGAGAGAGGCCCAGCTGTCCTGACATCAGGTCACCCTTTGTAGGCTCCAGTTTGTCTGCCGCCCACTTCCGAACGGATCTGTCTCTACACGTTCCACACACACACACACACACACACACACACACACACACACGAGACACACACACCCTTCTTTTTTAAGGCAAGCTGGAAAACCCCACCCAGGCTGGGGAGAAGATTTCGGAGCTCAAGGTAACACAAACTTAGCAACAAACCGCCAGGGATTCCCAGTAAGGATTCGGGGCACCAGCTAAGCTGCTAAATCAGGGTTTGTCCAACGTGGCTACTTTAAGATGGCGGTGGGGGGGGGAGGGCTGAAGTCCACGCATCTTAAAACGGCCAAGTTTGAGAAAGATGGATTTATGTCTCAACCTGTCTTCAAACGTCCTAGTAGCTTCCAGGTGGGTTGGACTGCAACTCCCATCCTCGGTCATTTGAGCTGGGGATGATGAGGCAATTCTGCCACCCATCAGCTGATCTAAAGTCTTGTCTTATCATGTTGATCACATTTTCTTAAGACGCCAGGTGGGTTGGTTGGTCCTATCCAATGGCCTGTTTCATAATAATAATAATAATAATAATAATAATAATAATAATAATAATAATAATAATAATAATAATAATAATAATAAATAATAATAATAATAATGATGATGATGATGATGATGATGATGATGATGATACAATAATGATAATAATAATAATAATCTCCTTTTTAGCCCTATGATTCTATGTTCTGAGCGATCCACCAAACTATAGAAGAAGAAAAATGAAGTGTGAATGATTATGTAAATCAAAGTACAGAAAAATTGCTGCAGGCTGTGAAAACAGAGAGCATTATCAAAATAACAGAAAAAAAGGCAGAATCTAAGGAAAAACAGCTGGATGACAGATTAAATAGATGGAAAACCAAAGCTTTGCATGGACAGCATTTGAAGAACATTGAAGGAAAATGTGACAACAACTTGACGTGGGCATGGCTTCAGATGGGAACCATCAAGAAAGAAACGGAAGGCTTAATACTGGCTGCTCAAGAACAAGCACTACAAACTAATGCCAGGAAAGCGAAGATACAAATTTTTTTACTGACAATCCAAATTGCCGACTTTGCAATGACAAAGTGAGTGTCAGAATCCATTTATATCACATTTCATAAATGTATGGTTAGAATATTGCGCTTATTCTCGGGATTCCGCCATCTCTCCGAGGGGGGGGGGAGAGGATGGTTATTCAGATTGCAGTAGGCTGTTTTCAAAGACCAGGAAAGCTTTTGATCTGGGGGGAACAGGGGGAGAGAGAGAGATCTGAGTTGCATAACAATAAACACAAGGACATTTCCCTTTCCCACGAAAGGGCCTGACACCTAAGTAAATGATGTGAGCCTGACCAAATGGATTTGAGGGGAGGGAGTTGAAACGGGAATGCTCTATATAGTATTGAAATGTAACTCAATGTCAGATCCCGTCTCGTATTGCCACAACCGATCTCATCCTAGTAAACTTTTCCTTTTGGACAAACTTGGATCCAGGAGTTCTTATTTCCTAAGATGTGGATTGGGGTGGGTCCTGACAGTGAGTTCAGCAAAATTGCGCAAACCGATTACAAAGCTAGACATGACCGAGTTGCTAAACTAATCCACTGGGCATTGTGTAAAAAATACGACTTGCCTGTGTCCGAAAAGCCGTGGGAACGTAGGGTGGAAAAAGTTGTCGAGAATGAGAGGGTGAAGATCTTGTGGGACTTCCGAATACAGACAGATCGCCATTTGGAACACAACCCGCCAGATATCGCAGTTGTAGAGAACCGAAGCGTACAGTTGATTGATATCGCTGTACCAGGAGATGCCAGAGTCGAAGAAAAAGAACTGGGGAAAATTACGAAATACCACAACCTGGCCATCGAAACTGCGCGGCACTGGGAACTATGTCCAAAAACTTTACAAAACACATCAAGAAACTGCAGCTTCCTGCAATAACTCCAGCAAAGCTACAAAAAAACTGTGCTACTTGGAACATCTTACATTTTAAGGAGAGACCTGGTTGATACCTAGGATGCTGGCAGCAACCCGTGTCAACCATTAGTGCCAGTCAATTTGAGTGTTCAGTTGACTGAGTTTCATGTTTAATGAATAAAAGTTTAACAACAACAACAACAATAATGGAGAGACCTGGTTGATCCCTAGGATGCCGGCAGCAACCCGTGTCAACCATTAGTTCCAATCAATTTGAGTGTTCAGTTGACTGAGTTTCATGTTTAATGAATAATCTCCTTCTCCTTCTCCTGCCAACTACTGGTTCGGAATAGTATAGGGTTTCTTGCTTGATCAGGGGGTTGGACTAGAAGACCCTAGGGTCCCTTTTTAGCCCTATGATTCAATGTTCTGAGCGATCCTTGGTGCTCTCTGAGCTTGGTGGTTTTCTTGCAAATGTTTCATTACCCCAAACTAGGTCATGTTATCCAGACTGGGTCATGAAACATCTGCAAGGAAGCCACCAAGCTCAGAGAGCACCAAGGACCCCACAGTCCTCCTCCTCCTCCTCCTTCTGTCTCCATCTTCTTCTCCTGCTCCTCCTCCTGCTGCTGCTCCTTGTCCTCCTCCTTCCTCTTCTTCTCCTTCCCCTCCTTCTTCTTCCTCTTTTTCTTCTTCTTCTCCTTCTTCTCCTGTCTCCATCTTTCCTCCTCCTCCTCCTCCTCCTCCTCCTCCTCCTCCTCCTCCTCCTCCTCCTGTTGCTGCTGTCTTCTTCTCCTGCTCCTCCGGCTCCTGGTCCTGGTCCTCCTCCTTCCTCCTCCTTCCATTCCTTCTTCTTTCTCTTTTTCTCCTTCTCCTCCTGTCTCCATCTTTCCTCCTCCTTCCTCCTCTTCTCCTTCCATTCCTTCTTCTTTCTCTTTTACCCCTTTTCCTCCTGTCTCCATCTTTCCTCCTCCTCCTCCTCCTCCTCCTCCTCCTCCTCCTCCTCCTCCTGTTGCTTCTGTCTTCTTCTCCTGCTCCTCCTGCTCCTCCTCCTCCTCCTCCCTCTTCTTCTCCTTCCATTCCTTCTCCTTTCTCTTTTTCTCCTTCTCCTCCTCCTTCTCCTGTCTCCATCCTCCCTCCTCCTCCTCCTCCCCCCTCCTCCTGCCATAAAGGAAAGCCAGGCCTATCACAAGAGTTTGCAGAAACTCCTTCACTCTTGGGGCCCTGTGTGTTTGCCTGACTTTTCAAGGTTGGAGGGAAGAAGCAAAAATGCTTTCCTCTCTACTGCAAGGCTGGCTGCCAAAGGAGACCTTCAACCCGCTCCCCCCCCCTTTTATTGCAGCTGCCTTTTTATCCTTCTTATCAGGGGTGATAAGTCCCAGCCCCTAATTGCAGGTGGGCCAGTTTCTATAAACGGGGGCTGAAGGTTTGCCCTTCCCTGCCATTGTTTATTTTATTTTATTTTAAAAAAAATTACCCGAATGGTTTCATTTAATTCTTTTTTTGGGGTGTGTGTATGTTATTTATAACTTTATAAACCAGTTCTGGGGAGGCATTGCCTATAAAAAGAGCCACTGCAGCAGTGCAATAATTACAGCAACACGCACAGGGACACGCCGCAGCCGAAATGTCGTACGAAATAACAGGGGGAAATAAATAAAATGAATGCAGGCAGCCCTCGACTTACAAGGCTTCGCTTAGCGACCGTTCAAAGTTTATTTATTTATTTATTTATTTTATTTTAATTCCATTTATATCCCGCCCTTCTCCGAAGACTCAGGGCGGCTTACAAGCTTAGCAGTAGCCTTCATTCTATGTATATGCCTGCTTGTTAGGGCTTTCACACACACCCCAAGCGGCATTATTACAAAGTCAGCTTATTGCCCCCAACAATCTGGGTCCTCGTTTTACCTACCTGGGAAGGATGGAAGGCTGAGTCAACCTTGAGCCTGGTGGGACTCGAACCTGCACTAATTGCAGGCAGCTGGTGTTACTTAAGGAGGCATATTTATTTATTTTATTTTTATTTTATTTTAATTTAATTCCATTTATATCCCGCCCTTCTCCGAAGACTCAGGGTGGCTTTACAAGCTTAGCAGTAGCCTTCATTCTATGTATATGCCTGCTTGTTAGGGCTTTCACGCACACCCCAAGCGGCATTATTACAAAGTCAGCTTATTGCCCCCAACAATCTGGGTCCTCGTTTTACCTACCTGGGAAGGATGGAAGGCTGAGTCAACCTTGAGCCTGGTGGGACTCGAACCTGCACTAATTGCAGGCAGCTGGTGTTACTTAAGGAGGCATATTTATTTATTTTATTTTTATTTTATTTTAATTTAATTCCATTTATATCCCGCCCTTCTCCGAAGACTCAGGGTGGCTTTACAAGCTTAGCAGTAGCCTTCATTCTATGTATATGCCTGCTTGTTAGGGCTTTCACACACACACCCCGAGCGGCATTATTACAAAGTCAGCGCACGGTCACTCATGCGCTCGTGACCTCTCGTCTTGATTACTGCAACGCTCTCTACATGGGGCTACCCTTGAAGACCACTCGGAGGCTCCAGCTGGCACAGAATGCAGCCGCGAGAGTTGTGTCGGGGGTCTCCCGATACTCCCGTGTTACACCTTTGCTCCGCGAGCTGCATTGGTTGCCAGTTGTCTTCCGGGTGAGGTTCAAGGTGTTGGTAATGACCTACAAAGCCCTCCATGGCATGGGTCCAGAATACCTTGGGGAGCACCTGCAGCCGGCGTCAACTTCCCTCCGCCCAGTACGCTCCCACAGAGAGGGCCTCCTCAGGGTGCCGCCGGTCAAAGAATGCCGACTGGTGGCCCCCAGGGGGAGAGCGTTCTCTGTGGGTGCACCGGACTTATGGAACCATCTTCCGGTAGAGCTCCGGATGGCGCCCGACCTCCGCTCCTTCCGGCGCGACCTTAAAACCCATCTCTTTAAGGAAGCGGGCCTGGCCTGATGGGATGGGGTGGGTTTGTTATTATGACTTTAATTTTAAATTTGTACTATTTGTACTATGGGCATTGTTTAATCATGTTTTAATAATTTTAACTTTTGTATTTGTCTTTTACGTATTGCCCTGTTAACCGCCCTGAGTCTCTTGAGAGAAGGGCGGTATATAAATTAAATAAATAAATAAATAAATAAATAAATAATTGCCCCCAACAATCTGGGTCCTCATTTTACCTACCTCGGAAGGATGGAAGGCTGAGTCAACCTGAGTCAAAGTTGCGATGGCACTGGGAAAAAAAAGGGATCGGCGACCGTCCTCGCGCTTATGACCCTCGCGGCATTCCCCCGCGTGGTCACGGCATCCAAATTCAAACGCTTGGCAACTGACTCGTACTTATGACGGTTGCCACATCCCCGGTCACGGGATCCCCTTTTGCGACTGTCTGCCAAGTCAGTGAGGAGGGGGGGGGAACACTGATTCGCTTAACAGCCGTTCACAGCTGCAGTGATTCACTTAACAATGGCAGCGAGAAAGGTCGTGAACCGGGACGACTTTCATTTAGCCACTGCCTTGCTTAAGAACAGAAACGTTGGCCTCGATTTGTCATCGTAAGTCGAGGACTACCTGCAGCATACGACTGGCACGTCTGTAACTTTCAGGCATCAAGTTGAATTGCTCAGAGAGATTTAAAGGGAGGCGGTTGCTTTATTCACTCTGGCTGAAATGAAACTTCAGGTACGGTACTGTAATTCCCTAACTTAACAACGGTTCATTTAGCGACCATTCAAAGTCACTAACTGCCTTTAAAAAGGGACACACTGACAACAATCGTAGCACCTCTGCAGTCCCCTGATCCAAATTCGGCGGCTGCCACCTCCTTGGGTCACGCAATCCACACTGCCACCTTCTCAGCGGCCTTCTGACAAAATAAAGTCAGCAGGAAAAGCTGGATTCACTTAAGGACCTTGTGATTCGCTTAATAACTGCAGCAATTCACTGAAGAACCAGGCCAAAAAATTAGGGGGTAAAATGGGGCGCCACTCAATTTCATTGTCACGCAGAGTCAGAGAAAAATCATCCGTGCTGGAAGGGACAGGGGTTTGCAGACTGGAGGAGGAGGAGAGGGAGGAGGAAGAAGAAGAGAGGAAGGAGGAGGAGGAGGAGAAGAGAAGAGAAAGGAGGAGGAGGAGGAGAGGGAGTAGTAGTAGTAGTAGTAGTAGTAGTAGTAGTAGTAGTAGTAGTACTATAGTGTCCTTGGTGCTCTCTGAGCTTGGTGGCTTCCTTGCAGATGTTTCATGACCCAGTCTAGATAACATGACCTAGTTCGGGTAACGAAACATTTGCAAGAAAACCGCCAAGCTCAGAGAGCACCAAGGATCACTCAGAACATAGAATTGTAGAGCAAAAAAGGGACCTTGGAGGTCTTCTAGTCCAACCCCCTGATCAAGCAAGAGACCCTATACCATTCCAGACAAATGGATGTCCACTCTTGTTGAAAGCCTCCGGGGATGGAGCACCCACAACTTCTAGAAGCAAGCCGTTCCAATGATTAATTGTTCTGACTCTCAGGAAATTTCTCCTGAGTTCTAAGCTGATGCCTCTTTTGACTCCTTCCCCTACATCAAGCTTTGCAAAAAAATAAATTAAAATAAAATAAAAAGGCCAAAACTAAAGAGGAACGTGTTGTGATTCAGGGTCAGCCTGTGGGTTCGGCAGTTGGGTCGGACGACTCAGAGGAGGAGGAGGGGGGTGTTGAAGAGCTTGCTGAGGGGGTTGAAGATCTTGCTGATGAGAGCCCTCAGCCAGGCCCCTCCCACTTGGTCACCACGGAGAACCAGCTGTGAGAGCCTGACAGCGTGGATGAAGATGACCCACAGCTGGCCCTGTTCAAGGACGCCCGACGCAGGAGGCAGTCAATTAGGAGTAAACAGAGGAAGGCAATGGGGCTTCTTGGAAGGAGGCAGAGAGAAGCCACGCCCTGAACTCTATATAAGGGGAATTTGTGGGGAGGGCTGGTTTGCTGAAGGCAACCGCTCGGATAGTTCATGTTTCTTAAAGCTCCTGTTTCTTGGTTTGTCTTGTTCCGTTTGTTTTTGTTGCAATAAATTTGGCAGGCGTAATTCCAGCCTCTTGCCTTTTTGAAAAAGGGGTTGTCCCTGCCTTTTCTGCAGGGCCGGTAGCAGGCTGGTACAGAACAGAACGTTCTGACTGTGAGAACTATGAAGCAGTAGAACAGTTGGTTAAATCATGGAGACTCCCATCATTTTCAAGCCAAGGTTGGCCAACCGTTTCTCTAGTATGGCCCTGAAGATTTTGGCTCTTCACAGGGGGTGGTCTAGAAGACCTCCAAGGTCCCTTCCAACACAAGGATTCTAAGTGGGTTGTCGAGATCCTTTTCCATTAGAGATAGAAATGCCACTGGTTGAACTGAGGAGTGATTTTTTCTCCACTCTTCTGGTTTTTGCGACCTCTTGATATTCTTCAGGACCATCTGTGGTCATAACAGAATAACAGAGTTGGAAGGGACCTTGGAGGTCTTCTAGTCCAACCCCTTGCTCAGGCTGAAAACCCTATGCCTTTTCAGACAAGGGGCTGTCCAATCTCTTCTGGAAAACCTCGAGGGATGGAGCACCCACAACTTCTGAAGCTCCACTGGTTGATTGTCCTCACTGTCAGGAAGTTTCTCCTTAGTTCCAGGTTGCTTCTCTCCTTGATGAGTTTCCATCCGTTGCTTCTTCTCCTGCCTTCAGGTGCTTTGGAGAATAGATGGACCCCCTCTTCTTTTTGGCAACTCCTCAAATACTGGAATGCTCAGGAATTTCAAAACAGGTCATCTTTGCTCCGGGCAACCTGTTAAGGATATGACGGAAGGTGGTATTTAACTTCCAGCAACGACTGCTGGAATTGGGTATGTCTAGTTTAATGAAAAGAAGGACTGGGGGTGACGTAATAGCAGCCTTCCAGTATCTCAGGGGCTGCCCCAAAGAAGAGGGAGTCAAGCTCTTCTCCAAAGCGCCTGAAGGCAGGACGAGAAGCAACGGGTGGAAACTCATCAAGGAGAGAAGCAACCTGGAACTAAGGAGAAACTTCCTGACAGTGAGAACAATTAACCAGTGGAACAACCTGCCTCCAGAAGCGGTGAATCCTCCAACACTGCAAGTCTTTAAGAAGAGACTGGGCAGCCATTTGTCTGAAATGGTATAAGGTTTTCTGCCTGAGCAGGGGGCTGGACTAGATGACCTCCAAGGTCCCTTTCAACTCTGTTATTCTATATTCTGTATAAAAGAGAAAGGCAGGCAGACAAAGATAAGGTAATGATAGATATAATATATAAAGATAGAGATAGAGATGAGTGATAGAGATAGATAGATAGATGATAGATGATAGGTGATAGATAGATAGATAGATAGATAGATAGATAGATAGATAGATAGATAGATAGATAGATGTAGGTAGGTAGATAGGTAGGTAGGTAGATAGATAGATAGATAGATAGATAGATAGATAGATAGATAGATAGATAGATGATAGATAGATAGATAGATAGATAGATGATAGATAGATAGATAGATAGATAGATAGATAGATAGATAGATAGATAGATAGATAGATAGGGAGATATATAGGGATATAGGGTAGGGTTTCTTGCCTGAGCAGGGGGTTGGGCTAGATGATCTCCAAAGTCTCTTCCAATATGATTATTATGATGATTATCATCATCATCATCATCATCATCATCATCATCCCCTGCTTTTGCAGAAAAAAGGTAGCCTGCCCATAAACCTTGAAGCCCAAAGCACATTTTGACGTGAATCAACAAATCAGTCACCTCATGTGCTGGAGATACCCGAGGCCAGGTGTGTTCCTTGCTTCCTGCATGTCTGGGTCTGTCTCTCTGTTTGTTTGTTTTTGAGCTTTGCCTGTAGACTTCCGGGAAGAAGGGAGGGACTTCTGAGCATGTGCAAAATGACAGGCCCACGTTAGATTCTCGGTGTCTGCTGAATGAGTCACGTAAAGGCAGGGGAAATCCTTAGACACCTGGACGAAAATAAAGGTTATGGCTTGTTTAGACTTGGAAGCAAAGCCCGGGGTGCTACCTTTGAGGTTTGGTTCATTTGTATACAGGTAGTCCTCGACTTACGACCGCAACTCACTCCGAAATTTACGTCGTTCAGTGAGACAGGTGTTCAGTGAGTTTTGCCGCCTTTTACGACTTTTCTGGCCACGGTCATTCAGTGAATCCCTGCAGTTGTTATTAACACGGATGTTAAGCGAAGCTGGCTTCCCCCATTGACTTTGGAGGTCAGGAGGTCGTAAAAGGGGATCACGTGACCCCCTGGGACACTGCAACCGTCATAAGTACGAGCCAGTTGCTGAGCATCTGAATCTTGATCACGTGACCATGAGGGATGCTGCAACAGTCGTGAGTGTGATAAGCGGTCGTAAGTCCCTTTTTTCCCCCTGCCGCCATAACTTTGAATGGCACCGACAGTCCTCGGTTTACAGCAGTTCGTTTAGTGACTGCTCCAAGTTACAACGGCGTTGAAAAAAAGGGAATTAGGAGCGTTTTTCACACTTACGACCGTTGCAGCATCCCTCATGGTCACGTGGTTAAAATTCAGACGCTTGGCAATTGACTCGTATTTATGACGGTCGCAGTGTCCTCCGGGGTCACGTGATCCCCTTTGCTGACCTCCTGACCTCCAAAGTCAATGGAGGGGGGGAAGTCAGATTTGCTTAACGACTGAGTGACTAACCTAAGCACTGCAGGGATTCACTTAACAACGGCGGCCAGAAAATGGAGCGAACCTCACAAGAAACGTCTTGCTTAGCAACAGGAATTTGCAGCTCATATTTTGGGGTCATAATACCTATCAGTGATGCCTTTTCCCAAATCCAGAAATGGCATCCACACACTTCTGGTGAGCTGTTTTAGGCTGGAGAGGCCTCCTCCAGGCCTTTGAGGCCTAGAACGGACTTTCAGAAGTGGCATCCACGCACTTCCAGTGAGCCGTTTTAGGCTGGAGAGGACTCCTACTGGCCTCTGAGGGCTAGAACAGACTTTCAGAAGTGGCATCCATGGAGCCTGGGAGGCCTCCTACTTGCCTCCGAGGCCTAGAATGAACTTCCGGAAGTGGCATCCACGCACTTCCGGTGAGCCATTTTACTCTGGAGAGGCCTTCTCCTGGCCTCTGAGGCCTAGAACGGACTTCCAGAAGTGGCATCCATGCACTTCCAGTGAGCCGTTTTAGGCTGGAGAAGCCTCCTCCTGGCCTCCGAGGCCTACAACGGACTTTCAGAAGTGGAATCCACGGGCATTTGGCAAGCCATTCTAGACCTGGGAGGCCTCCTCCTGGCTTCCGAGGCCTAGAACGGACTTCCAGAAGTGGCATCCACGCACTTCCGGTGAGCCGTTTTAGGCTGGAGAGGCCTCCTCCAGGCCTCCGAGGCCTAGAACGGACTTCCAGTAGTGGCATCCATGCACTTCTGGCAGGCCATTCTAGGCCTGGGAAGCCTCCTCCAGGCCCCCGAGGCCTAGAATGGACTTCCAGAAACACTGTGCATTCAGCTGGGTCTCTGAACACAGCAAAATTTAGCTACCGGTTCTGCTGAACCAGTGCGAACCGGCTGAATCCCACCACTGCACCCTTCCCTTGGCCCACCGCCCCACAAGCGAGTGATAGAGATAGATAGATAGATGATAGGTGATAGGTGATAGATAGATAGATAGATAGATAGATAGATAGATAGATAGATAGATAGATAGATAGATAGATAGATGTAGGTAGGTAGATAGGTAGGTAGGTAGATAGATAGATAGATAGATAGATAGATAGATAGATAGATAGATGATAGATAGATAGATAGATAGATAGATAGATGATAGATAGATAGATAGATAGATAGATAGATAGATAGATAGATAGATAGGGAGATATATAGGGATATAGGGTAGGGTTTCTTGCCTGAGCAGGGGGTTGGGCTAGATGATCTCCAAAGTCTCTTCCAATATGATTATTATGATGATTATCATCATCATCATCATCATCATCATCATCATCCCCTGCTTTTGCAGAAAAAAGGTAGCCTGCCCATAAACCTTGAAGCCCAAAGCACATTTTGACGTGAATCAACAAATCAGTCACCTCATGTGCTGGAGATACCCGAGGCCAGGTGTGTTCCTTGCTTCCTGCATGTCTGGGTCTGTCTCTCTGTTTGTTTGTTTTTGAGCTTTGCCTGTAGACTTCCGGGAAGAAGGGAGGGACTTCTGAGCATGTGCAAAATGACAGGCCCACGTTAGATTCTCGGTGTCTGCTGAATGAGTCACGTAAAGGCAGGGGAAATCCTTAGACACCTGGACGAAAATAAAGGTTATGGCTTGTTTAGACTTGGAAGCAAAGCCCGGGGTGCTACCTTTGAGGTTTGGTTCATTTGTATACAGGTAGTCCTCGACTTACGACCGCAACTCACTCCGAAATTTACGTCGTTCAGTGAGACAGGTGTTCAGTGAGTTTTGCCGCCTTTTACGACTTTTCTGGCCACGGTCATTCAGTGAATCCCTGCAGTTGTTATTAACACGGATGTTAAGCGAAGCTGGCTTCCCCCATTGACTTTGGAGGTCAGGAGGTCGTAAAAGGGGATCACGTGACCCCCTGGGACACTGCAACCGTCATAAGTACGAGCCAGTTGCTGAGCATCTGAATCTTGATCACGTGACCATGAGGGATGCTGCAACAGTCGTGAGTGTGATAAGCGGTCGTAAGTCCCTTTTTTCCCCCTGCCGCCATAACTTTGAATGGCACCGACAGTCCTCGGTTTACAGCAGTTCGTTTAGTGACTGCTCCAAGTTACAACGGCGTTGAAAAAAAGGGAATTAGGAGCGTTTTTCACACTTACGACCGTTGCAGCATCCCTCATGGTCACGTGGTTAAAATTCAGACGCTTGGCAATTGACTCGTATTTATGACGGTCGCAGTGTCCTCCGGGGTCACGTGATCCCCTTTGCTGACCTCCTGACCTCCAAAGTCAATGGAGGGGGGGAAGTCAGATTTGCTTAACGACTGAGTGACTAACCTAAGCACTGCAGGGATTCACTTAACAACGGCGGCCAGAAAATGGAGCGAACCTCACAAGAAACGTCTTGCTTAGCAACAGGAATTTGCAGCTCATATTTTGGGGTCATAATACCTATCAGTGATGCCTTTTCCCAAATCCAGAAATGGCATCCACACACTTCTGGTGAGCTGTTTTAGGCTGGAGAGGCCTCCTCCAGGCCTTTGAGGCCTAGAACGGACTTTCAGAAGTGGCATCCACGCACTTCCAGTGAGCCGTTTTAGGCTGGAGAGGACTCCTACTGGCCTCTGAGGGCTAGAACAGACTTTCAGAAGTGGCATCCATGGAGCCTGGGAGGCCTCCTACTTGCCTCCGAGGCCTAGAATGAACTTCCGGAAGTGGCATCCACGCACTTCCGGTGAGCCATTTTACTCTGGAGAGGCCTTCTTCTGGCCTCTGAGGCCTAGAACGGACTTCCAGAAGTGGCATCCATGCACTTCCAGTGAGCCGTTTTAGGCTGGAGAAGCCTCCTCCTGGCCTCCGAGGCCTACAACGGACTTTCAGAAGTGGAATCCACGGGCATTTGGCAAGCCATTCTAGACCTGGGAGGCCTCCTCCTGGCTTCCGAGGCCTAGAACGGACTTCCAGAAGTGGCATCCACGCACTTCCGGTGAGCCGTTTTAGGCTGGAGAGGCCTCCTCCAGGCCTCCGAGGCCTAGAACGGACTTCCAGTAGTGGCATCCATGCACTTCTGGCAGGCCATTCTAGGCCTGGGAAGCCTCCTCCAGGCCCCCGAGGCCTAGAATGGACTTCCAGAAACACTGTGCATTCAGCTGGGTCTCTGAACACAGCAAAATTTAGCTACCGGTTCTGCTGAACCAGTGCGAACCGGCTGAATCCCACCACTGCACCCTTCCCTTGGCCCACCGCCCCACAAGCGACGTAGCACGTTGCTCAGAAATTCATTCGCAATCCGGAATCGCTGCCGGCTGACAGCCGGTCCGCTCCGTGGCCGTGCCCCGTGGGCGTCTTTGTCTGGGAGTGCCATTTGCATCTGATTTTAAGGCCAATGCAGTGGGTCAAGTTGAACGGTGAAAGGCTGACGGCCAGGTCGGAAGAGGACAAAGGAAGCCCGTCCCCAGGGGGCTGTCCAGTCCTCGCCCCGCCGAGCGAGGGCCCCTCGCTTCCAAAGCAGCCCCTTCCCAGCTTTCACTGCCAGCCATCTGGTGTGTGTGTGTGTGTGTGTGTGTGTGTGTGTGTGTGTGTGTGTGTGAAAGCGGCTTGTGGGGGAGGAGGGAGAGAGAGAAGGGCACCGGAAATGAGCAAAATCAGCCCAACTGTCTTTGGTTAAGGATGAGAGGAGGGACACTTGCCACCAGAACGTGTGGGTGCTCCATCACTGGAGGTTTTTAAGAAGAGACTGGACAGTCACCTGACTGAGACGGTGTAGGACCTCCTGCTTGAACAGGGGGCTGGACTAGAAGGTCCCTTCTATTCTATTCTATTCTATTCTATTCTATTCTATTCTAGTCTAGTCTAGTCTAGTCTAGTCTAGTCTAGTCTAGTCTAGTCTAGTCTAGTCTAGTCTGTATTTTCTATTATGTTCTGTTCTGTTCTAATGTTATTCTATTCTATTCTATTCTATTCTATTCTATTCTATTCTATTCTATTCTATTCTATTCTATTCTATTCTATTCTATTCTATTCTATTCTATTCTACTCTACTCTACTCTAATTCTAATTCTATTTCTAATTCTATTTCTAATTCTAATTCTACCATCCAAGGAGAAGCCATCTGTCGTCCAGGCATTGCAAAGTTTTGTTCTGCTAAACAGCTGGTTCCCATAACACTGTCACACTACTAGTTAAGGCTGCCCTACTATTCTTCCTCTCATCTTTCCTATGACCTATCTCCTGATCTTCTCATGGCTGTAATTTTGTTGCTTATGATTTATATTAACTGTTTCATTTGGTATCCTAGTATGATTAATGTTGTTTGCCTATTTAGTATGCCATGACCATCACTGTGTTGCATCTTATGATTTACGAGGCATGTGTTTTAATGAGGATTGTGATCATGATTGTTGCTGGTGTGTACACTGAGAGCTTAAGCACCGGAGACAAATTCCTTGTGTGTCCAATCACACTGGGCCAATAAAGAATTCTATTCTGTTCTGTTCTGTTATCTATTCCATCCCACCCCACCCCACCCCACCCCACCCCACCCCACCCCACCCCACCCCACCCTACCCTATCCTATCCTATCCTATCCTATCCTATCCTATCCTATCCTATCCTATCCTATCCTATCCTATCCTATCCTATCCTACTCCACTCTATTCTATTCTATTCTATTCTATTGTACAGTCTGTTTATTCTATTCTATTCTGTTGTTGTTAGCTGCGAAGTCATGTCCGACCTATCGCGACCCCATGGACAACGTTCCTCCAGGCCTTCTTGTCCTCTACCATCTTCTGGAGTCCACTTAAGCTCATGACTATTCTATTCTATTCTATTCTATTCTATTCTATTCTATTCTATTCTATTCTATTCTATTCTATTCTATTCTATTCTATTCTATTCTATTCTATTCTATTCTTCATTACAATATTATCCTGTCCTACCCTATCCTAACTATACACCTCGATTTTTCCTCCCCTCTTTGGTGAAGCTAGCTTGGAAGTCCACACTCGGCTGCTCCTGCAGATCCCCTATTCAGCTGACGCAGATATTTAACCAGGCCGGGGGTGTGGGAATTGTGTACTTTTGTATTAAGATAACTATCTGCTGCTCGTAATTCAGAATGAGAGTGACGAGGCTGCTTTCCTGGAGAGTGTGTGGTTGTGTCTTTGGGCAGATGATTCAGCAAGATGTGTATGCAAATGGGGAATTCACCCAAACTGCACAATTGCACCCCCCCTCACCTCCTAGGTTCCAGCTTTAGAATATATGTGTGTGTGTGTGTGTGTGTGTGTGTGTGTGTTTACAGTGTGTCTTTGTGTAAAGGTAAAGACTTACAACAGTTCATTTCGTGCAGGGGTCTTCAAACTTGGCCCTTTTATGACTTGTGGACTTCAACTCCCAGAATTCCCCAGCCAGTTTATGACCTTCAACTCCCAACCAGCCTGTGGACTTAGCTGGCCGGGGAATTCTGGGAGTTGAAGTCCACGGGTCTTAAAGTGGCCAAAGTTGGACACCCCTGACTAAGACTTTCAAGTTGGGGGATAGACACATGTCTTCAGTTGGGGATTTTGCCCTCAAAAATGGGGCCAATGATAGAACGGGAGGGGAAAGATGAAAAAGAAAAGAAAATGGGTTGGGCTAGAGAGCATGTGAAGAGGGCAAAGGTGACTTAGGGGAAAGATAAAGGGAAGAGGAGGGGGTTGGAGAAGGAAAGGAGAAGCAAAGAGTCCACTGCGCGGAATAACGGATGCAGCACCCAGCCTGGTAGGACACGGCTATATATATATATATATATATTAAAAAAGGGTTTCGGGTAATATGAGAGAAATGGGGTTCTAAGGAACGTGGTGGTGGGCTCAGTGGGTTAGGATGCTGAGCTTGTCGATCAGAAGGTCAGCAGTTTGGCAGGTCGAATCCCGAGTGCCGCGTAGCAGAGTGAGCGCCTGTTACCCGTCCCAGCTTCTGCCAACCTAGCAGTTCGAAAGCACCTAAAAATGCAAGTAGAAAAATAGGGACCACTCCGGTGGGAAGGTAACAGCGTTCTGTGTGCCTTTGGCGTCCAGTCATGCCGGCCACATGACCACAGAGGCGTCCTCGGACAAGCGCTGGCTCTTTGGCTTTGAAACGGAGATGAGCACCGGCCCCTAGAGTTGGAAACGACTAGCACGCATCTGCGGGGGAACCTTTACCTTTATCTTACTGATCAGAATCTGCACTGGATGTCTAGTTTAATGAAGAGAAGAATGAGGGGGGACATGATAGCAGCATTCCAGTATCTCAGGGGCTGCCCCAAAGAAGAGGGAGTCAAGCTATTCTCCAAAGCACCCGAAGGCAGGACAAGAAGTAACGGGTGGAAACTAATCAAGGAGAGAAGCAACCTGGAACTAAGGAGAAACTTCCTGACAGTGAGAACAATTAATCAGTGGAACCACCTGCCTCCAGAAGCTGTGAATGCTCCATCACTGGAGGTTTTTAAGAAGAGACTGGAAAGCCATTGGTCTGTGATGGTATCCTGCTCGAGAGGGACTAGATTACAATCGATTAGATAACCTTTACTGTCATTTTTTTACTGTGGGCAGAACGGCACACATTAAGAATGAAATTTAGTTGCTTGCTCTCAAAGTGTACACATGCATAACACACATTTAAACATGATGTATAGACCTACACCCTTACATATAAGTAACATAGAACTATTAATCACTGTCCATCTTGAATACATAAGTGAAGGAGGAAGCTTGAGAGTTCACAAGGTTAATACCATATGGAACAAAACTATGGCTGAATCTGGATGTTCTGCTACGGATACCACGAAGCCCCCTCCTCCCAGAAGGGAACAAGGAAAACAGGTCATGAAGAGGGTGTGTCGTGTCCCAGACCATCTTGCAGGCCCTGCTCAAGCATCGCGTATGTGCCACGTCCTGGATGGCGGGGAAGGAACTGCCCATGATCTTTTCAGCTGTCCTCACCACTCTCTGCACCGCCTTCCTGTCTGAAGCAGGGATGCTTCCAAACCAGACTGTGATGCCGTAGGACAGGATGCTCTCGATCATCCCTCTGCAGAAAGTGGTCAGGACAGGGGAAGGAAGATGAGCTTTTCTCATGCGACGCAGAATATGCAGGCGCTGCTGTGCCCGCTTCACCAGTTTCTCACTGTTGAACAACCAAGCCAGCCTACTCGTTAGCTGCAACACCCAGGAATTTGATGCTGGTAACCGTCTCCGCAGGTGAATCATTAATGCACAGAGAAGTGGGGCTGTGGCCTGCCTTTTCTGAAATCGACAATGATCTCTCTGGTTTTTCCGGTATTTAAAACTAGGCTGTTTTCCTCACACCAGTTCACCAAACCCCTCGACCTCCTCGTGGTAAGCACCTTCATTGTCGCCATGAATAAGGCCCACCCGCTACTGTGGTATCATCTGCGAACTTCAGAATGTGTGTCGGTGGCAAACCTAGCACAACAGTCATGGGTCAACAGAGTGAACAGCGGCGGACTTAGGACACAGCCCTGAGGAGAACCTGTGTCCAAGAAAATGACTTTGGTTTTTCCCAAAGCTTGTCATTCTATATTCCGTATCCAGTAAATCTTGGTGACTACATGACTCCAAAACCTAAGGTATCTTTGGCAGAAATAGGCTTAATGGCAGCACTCATACAACCGGGAGGACTGTAAAACACCCTGCTTTGGGGTTTGCACACACACACACACACACACAAGCCATCAACAAACCAGACAGATTGTATTTGTACAGTAAACAAGGGCCATAAATGTCAGCTGTTGTGCAAACCAACACAGCGAATGATCTGATAATGGGGTTAACCCAGACAGAGCAATAAACAGATCCATTAAGTTCAACAATAAAATTAGGAGGCTTGGTTGGTATATAAAAATATGTATAAAGTTAGGCAGAACTAGCCTAGTCTGTCGTGAAGACACCAGGTGGGAAATCAGGAGATGTGGAGTTCTAGTCCCGCCTTAGGCATGAAAGCCGGCTGGGTGACTTTGGGCCAATCACCAGGAGACAGTGAGTTCTAGTCCCGCCTTAAGCATAAAAGCCAGCTGGGTAACTTTGGGCCAATCACCAGGAGACGGTGAGTTCTGTTGTTGTTAGCTGCGAAGTCGTGTCCGACCCATCGCGACCCCACGGACAATGTTCCTCCAGGCCTTCCTGTCCTCTACCATCTTCTGGAGTCTATTTAAGCTCACACCTACTGCTTCAGTGACTCCATCCATCCACCTCATTCTCTGTCGTCCCCTT
>NW_028148110.1:0-92000 GCF_947247035.1 Vipera ursinii | reverse complement strand
ATGAATACGTGTTTGTTTTTCGAAATTTGAGCTCTATCTGCAAAGGGCACTTTTCTTGCTAAAAGCAGTTTTTCCTAACAAATGCAAGATATAACATGGGCTATCTCCGCAAGGAGACATCAGAACTGCAAAACGCATGGTTTTTTGGTCTTCGGGGAGGTTGGGGAACATGAATACTTGTTTGTTTTTCGAATTTGAGCTCTATCTGCAAAGGGCACTTTTCTTGCTAAAAGCAGTTTTTCCTAACAAATGCAAGATATAACATGGGCTATCTCCGCAAGGAGACATCAGATCTGCATAACTCATGGTTTTTTGGTCTTCGGTGAGCCGGGGGAACGTGAATATGTGTTTGTTTTTCGAATTTGAGCTCTATCTGCAAAGGGCACTTTTCTTGCTAAAGGCAGTTTTTCCTAACAAATGCAAGATATAACATGGGCTATCTCCACAAGGAGACATCAGATCTGTAAAACTCATGGTTTTTTGGTCTTCGGTGAGCCGGGGGAACATGAATATGTGTTTGTTTTTCGAATTTGAGCTCTATCTGCAATGGGCACTTTTCATGCTATAAACAGTTTTTACTAACAAATGCAAGATATAACATGGGCAATCTCCGCAAGGAGACATCAGAACTGCAAAACGCATGGTTTTTTGGTCTTCGGGGAGGTTGGGGAACATGAATACTTGTTTGTTTTTCGAATTTGAGCTCTATCTGCAAAGGGCACTTTTCTTGCTAAAAGCAGTTTTTCCTAACAAATGCAAGATATAACATGGGCTATCTCCGCAAGGAGACATCAGATCTGCATAACTCATGGTTTTTTGGTCTTCGGTGAGCCGGGGGAACGTGAATATGTGTTTGTTTTTCGAATTTGAGCTCTATCTGCAAAGGGCACTTTTCTTGCTAAAGGCAGTTTTTCCTAACAAATGCAAGATATAACATGGGCTATCTCCACAAGGAGACATCAGATCTGTAAAACTCATGGTTTTTTGGTCTTCGGTGAGCCGGGGGAACATGAATATGTGTTTGTTTTTCGAATTTGAGCTCTATCTGCAAAGGGCACTTTTCTTGCTAAAAGCAGTTTTTCCTAACAAATGCAAGATATAACATGTGCTATCTCCGCAAGGAGACATCAGAACTGCAAAACGCATGGTTTTTTGGTCTTCGGGGAGGTTGGGGAACATGAATATGTGTTTGTTTTTCGAATTTGAGCTCTATCTGCAAAGGGCACTTTTCTTGCTAAAAGCAGTTTTTCCTAACAAATGCAAGATATAACATGGGCTAAATCCGCAAGGAGACATCAGATCTGCATAACTCATGGTTTTTTGGTCTTCGGTGAGCCCGGAGAACGTGAATATGTGTTTGTTTTTCGAATTTGAGCTCTATCTGCAAAGGGCACTTTTCTTGCTAAAAGCAGTTTTTCCTCACAAATGCAAGATATAACATGGGCTATCTCCGCAAGGAGACATCAGATCTGCAAAACGCATGGTTTTTTGGTCTTCGGGGAGGTTGGGGAACATGAATACGTGTTTGTTTTTCGAATTTGAGCTCTATCTGCAAAGGGCACTTTTCATGCTATAAACAGTTTTTGCTAACAAATGCAAAATATAACATGGGCTATCTCCACAAGGAGACATCAGATCTGTAAAACTCATGGTTTTTTTGTATTCGGTGAGCCGGGGGAACATGAATATGTGTTTGTTTTTCGAATTTGAGCTCTATCTGCAAAGGGCACTTTTCTTGCTAAAAGCAGTTTTTCCTAACAAATGCAAGATATAACATGGGCTATCTCCGCAAGGAGACAACAGAACTGCAAAACGCATGGTTTTTTGGTCTTCGGGGAGGTTGGGGAACATGAATACGTGTTTGTTTTTCGAATTTGAGCTCCATCTGCAAAGGGCACTTTTCTTGCTAAAAGCAGTTTTTCCTAACAAATGCAAGATATAACATGGGCTATCTCCGCAAGGAGACATCAGATCTGCATAACTCATGGTTTTTTGGTCTTCGGTGAGCCGGGGGAACGTGAATATGTGTTTGTTTTTCGAATTTGAGCTCTATCTGCAAAGGGCACTTTTCTTGCTAAAAGCAGTTTTTCCTAACAAATGCAAGATATAACATGGGCTATCTCCGCAAGGAGACATCAGATCTGTAAAACTCATGGTTTTTTGGTCTTCGGGGAGGTTGGGGAACATGAATACGTGTTTGTTTTTCGAATTTGAGCTCTATCTGCAAAGGGCACTTTTCTTGCTAAAAGCAGTTTTTCCTAACAAATGCAAGATATAACATGGGCTATCTCCGCAAGGAGACATCAGAACTGCAAAACGCATGGTTTTTTGGTCTTCGGTGAGCCGGGGGAACATGAATATGTGTTTGTTTTTCGAATTTGAGCTCTATCTGCAAAGGGCACTTTTCTTGCTAAAAGCAGTTTTTCCTAACAAATGCAAGATATAACATGGGCTATCTCCGCAAGGAGACATCAGATCTGCATATCTCATGGTTTTTTGGTCTTCGGTGAGCCCGGAGAACGTGAATATGTGTTTGTTTTTCGAATTTAAGCTCTAGCTGCAAAGGGCACTTTTCTTGCTAAAAGCAGTTTTTCCTAACAAATGCAAGATATAACATGGGCTATCTCCGCAAGGAGACATCAGAACTGCAAAACGCATGGTTTTTTGGTCTTCGGGGAGGTTGGGGAACATGAATACGTGTTTGTTTTTCGAATTTGAGCTCTATCTGCAAAGGGCACTTTTCTTGCTAAAAGCAGTTTTTCCTAACAAATGCAAGATATAACATGGGCTATCTCCGCAAGGAGACATCAGAACTGCAAAACTCATGGTTTTTTGGTCTTCGGTGAGCCGGGGGAACATGAATATGTGTTTGTTTTTCGAATTTGAGCTCTATCTGCAAAGGGCACTTTTCTTGCTAAAAGCAGTTTTTCCTAACAAATGCAAGATATAACATGGGCTATCTCCGCAAGGAGACATCAGAACTGCAAAACGCATGGTTTTTTGGTCTTCGGGGAGGTTGGGGAACATGAATATGTGTTTGTTTTTCGAATTTGAGCTCTATCTGCAAAGGGCACTTTTCTTGCTAAAAGCAGTTTTTCCTAACAAATGCAAGATATAACATGGGCTAAATCCGCAAGGAGACATCAGATCTGCATAACTCATGGTTTTTTGGTCTTCGGTGAGCCCGGAGAACGTGAATATGTGTTTGTTTTTCGAATTTGAGTTCTATCTGCAAAGGGCACTTTTCTTGCTAAAAGCAGTTTTTCCTAACAAATGCAAGATATAACATGGGCTATCTCCGCAAGGAGACATCAGAACTGCAAAACGCATGGTTTTTTGGTCTTCGGGGAGGTTGGGGAACATGAATACGTGTTTGTTTTTCGAATTTGAGCTCTATCTGCAAAGGGCACTTTTCATGCTATAAACAGTTTTTGCTAACAAATGCAAAATATAACATGGGCTATCTCCACAAGGAGACATCAGATCTGTAAAACTCATGGTTTTTTTGTATTCGGTGAGCCGGGGGAACATGAATATGTGTTTGTTTTTCGAATTTGAGCTCTATCTGCAAAGGGCACTTTTCTTGCTAAAAGCAGTTTTTCCTAACAAATGCAAGATATAACATGGGCTAAATCCGCAAGGAGACATCAGATCTGCATAACTCATGGTTTTTTGGTCTTCGGTGAGCCCGGAGAACGTGAATATGTGTTAGTTTTTCGAATTTGAGTTCTATCTGCAAAGGGCACTTTTCTTGCTAAAAGCAGTTTTTCCTAACAAATGCAAGATATAACATGGGCTATCTCCGCAAGGAGACATCAGAACTGCAAAACGCATGGTTTTTTGGTCTTCGGGAAGGTTGGGGAACATGAATACGTGTTTGTTTTTCGAATTTGAGCTCTATCTGCAAAGGGCACTTTTCATGCTATAAACAGTTTTTGCTAACAAATGCAAAATATAACATGGGCTATCTCCACAAGGAGACATCAGATCTGTAAAACTCATGGTTTTTTTGTATTCGGTGAGCCGGGGGAACATGAATATGTGTTTGTTTTTCGAATTTGAGCTCTATCTGCAAAGGGCACTTTTCTTGCTATAAGCAGTTTTTCCTAACAAATGCAAGATATAACATGGGCTATCTCCGCAAGGAGACATCAGATCTGCATAACTCATGGTTTTTTGGTCTTCGGTGAGCCGGGAGAACATGAATATGTGTTTGTTTTTCGAATTTGAGCTCTATCTGCAAAGGGCACTTTTCATGCTAAAAGCAGTTTTTCCTAACAAATGCAAGATATAACATGGGCTATCTCTGCAAGGAGACATCAGATCTGCATAACTCATGGTTTTTTGGTCTTCGGTGAGCCGGGGGAACATGAATATGTGTTTGTTTTTCGAATTTGAGCTCTATCTGCAAAGGGCACTTTTCTTGCTAAAAGCATTTTTTCCTAACAAATGCAAGATATAACATGGGCTATCTCCGCAAGGAGACATCAGATCTGCATAACTCATCTTTTTTTGGTCTTCGGTGAGCCGGGGGAACATGAATATGTGTTTGTTTTTCGAATTTGAGCTCTATCTGCAAAGGGCACTTTTTTTGCTAAAAGCAGTTTTTCCTAACAAATGCAAGATATAACATGGGCTATCTCCGCAAGGAGACAACAGAACTGCAAAACGCATGGTTTTTTGGTCTTCGGGGAGGTTGGGGAACATGAATACGTGTTTGTTTTTCGAATTTGAGCTCTATCTGCAAAGGGCACTTTTCATGCTATAAACAGTTTTTGCTAACAAATGCAAAATATAACATGGGCTATCTCCACAAGGAGACATCAGATCTGTAAAACTCATGGTTTTTTTGTATTCGGTGAGCCGGGGGAACATGAATATGTGTTTGTTTTTCGAATTTGAGCTCTATCTGCAAAGGGCACTTTTCTTGCTAAAAGCAGTTTTTCCTAACAAATGCAAGATATAACATGGGCTATCTCCGCAAGGAGACAACAGAACTGCAAAACGCATGGTTTTTTGGTCTTCGGGGAGGTTGGGGAACATGAATACGTGTTTGTTTTTCGAATTTGAGCTCCATCTGCAAAGGGCACTTTTCTTGCTAAAAGCAGTTTTTCCTAACAAATGCAAGATATAACATGGGCTATCTCCGCAAGGAGACATCAGATCTGCATAACTCATGGTTTTTTGGTCTTCGGTGAGCCGGGGGAACGTGAATATGTGTTTGTTTTTCGAATTTGAGCTCTATCTGCAAAGGGCACTTTTCTTGCTAAAAGCAGTTTTTCCTAACAAATGCAAGATATAACATGGGCTATCTCCGCAAGGAGACATCAGATCTGTAAAACTCATGGTTTTTTGGTCTTCGGGGAGGTTGGGGAACATGAATACGTGTTTGTTTTTCGAATTTGAGCTCTATCTGCAAAGGGCACTTTTCTTGCTAAAAGCAGTTTTTCCTAACAAATGCAAGATATAACATGGGCTATCTCCGCAAGGAGACATCAGAACTGCAAAACGCATGGTTTTTTGGTCTTCGGTGAGCCCGGAGAACGTGAATATGTGTTTGTTTTTCGAATTTAAGCTCTAGCTGCAAAGGGCGCTTTTCTTGCTAAAAGCAGTTTTTCCTAACAAATGCAAGATATAACATGGGCTATCTCCGCAAGGAGACATCAGAACTGCAAAACGCATGGTTTTTTGGTCTTCGGGGAGGTTGGGGAACATGAATACGTGTTTGTTTTTCGAATTTGAGCTCTATCTGCAAAGGGCACTTTTCTTGCTAAAAGCAGTTTTTCCTAACAAATGCAAGATATAACATGGGCTATCTCCGCAAGGAGACATCAGAACTGCAAAACGCATGGTTTTTTGGTCTTCGGGGAGGTTGGGGAACATGAATACTTGTTTGTTTTTCGAATTTGAGCTCTATCTGCAAAGGGCACTTTTCTTGCTAAAAGCAGTTTTTCCTAACAAATGCAAGATATAACATGGGCTATCTCCGCAAGGAGACATCAGATCTGCATAACTCATGGTTTTTTGGTCTTCGGTGAGCCGGGGGAACGTGAATATGTGTTTGTTTTTCGAATTTGAGCTCTATCTGCAAAGGGCACTTTTCTTGCTAAAGGCAGTTTTTCCTAACAAATGCAAGATATAACATGGGCTATCTCCACAAGGAGACATCAGATCTGTAAAACTCATGGTTTTTTGGTCTTCGGTGAGCCGGGGGAACATGAATATGTGTTTGTTTTTCGAATTTGAGCTCTATCTGCAAAGGGCACTTTTCTTGCTAAAAGCAGTTTTTCCTAACAAATGCAAGATATAACATGGGCTATCTCCGCAAGGAGACATCAGAACTGCAAAACGCATGGTTTTTTGGTCTTCGGGGAGGTTGGGGAACATGAATATGTGTTTGTTTTTCGAATTTGAGCTCTATCTGCAAAGGGCACTTTTCTTGCTAAAAGCAGTTTTTCCTAACAAATGCAAGATATAACATGGGCTAAATCCGCAAGGAGACATCAGATCTGCATAACTCATGGTTTTTTGGTCTTCGGTGAGCCCGGAGAACGTGAATATGTGTTTGTTTTTCGAATTTGAGTTCTATCTGCAAAGGGCACTTTTCTTGCTAAAAGCAGTTTTTCCTAACAAATGCAAGATATAACATGGGCTATCTCCGCAAGGAGACATCAGAACTGCAAAACGCATGGTTTTTTGGTCTTCGGGGAGGTTGGGGAACATGAATACGTGTTTGTTTTTCGAATTTGAGCTCTATCTGCAAAGGGCACTTTTCATGCTATAAACAGTTTTTGCTAACAAATGCAAAATATAACATGGGCTATCTCCACAAGGAGACATCAGATCTGTAAAACTCATGGTTTTTTTGTATTCGGTGAGCCGGGGGAACATGAATATGTGTTTGTTTTTCGAATTTGAGCTCTATCTGCAAAGGGCACTTTTCTTGCTAAAAGCAGTTTTTCCTAACAAATGCAAGATATAACATGGGCTAAATCCGCAAGGAGACATCAGATCTGCATAACTCATGGTTTTTTGGTCTTCGGTGAGCCCGGAGAACGTGAATATGTGTTAGTTTTTCGAATTTGAGTTCTATCTGCAAAGGGCACTTTTCTTGCTAAAAGCAGTTTTTCCTAACAAATGCAAGATATAACATGGGCTATCTCCGCAAGGAGACATCAGAACTGCAAAACGCATGGTTTTTTGGTCTTCGGGAAGGTTGGGGAACATGAATACGTGTTTGTTTTTCGAATTTGAGCTCTATCTGCAAAGGGCACTTTTCATGCTATAAACAGTTTTTGCTAACAAATGCAAAATATAACATGGGCTATCTCCACAAGGAGACATCAGATCTGTAAAACTCATGGTTTTTTTGTATTCGGTGAGCCGGGGGAACATGAATATGTGTTTGTTTTTCGAATTTGAGCTCTATCTGCAAAGGGCACTTTTCTTGCTATAAGCAGTTTTTCCTAACAAATGCAAGATATAACATGGGCTATCTCCGCAAGGAGACATCAGATCTGCATAACTCATGGTTTTTTGGTCTTCGGTGAGCCGGGAGAACATGAATATGTGTTTGTTTTTCGAATTTGAGCTCTATCTGCAAAGGGCACTTTTCATGCTAAAAGCAGTTTTTCCTAACAAATGCAAGATATAACATGGGCTATCTCTGCAAGGAGACATCAGATCTGCATAACTCATGGTTTTTTGGTCTTCGGTGAGCCGGGGGAACATGAATATGTGTTTGTTTTTCGAATTTGAGCTCTATCTGCAAAGGGCACTTTTCTTGCTAAAAGCATTTTTTCCTAACAAATGCAAGATATAACATGGGCTATCTCCGCAAGGAGACATCAGATCTGCATAACTCATCTTTTTTTGGTCTTCGGTGAGCCGGGGGAACATGAATATGTGTTTGTTTTTCGAATTTGAGCTCTATCTGCAAAGGGCACTTTTTTTGCTAAAAGCAGTTTTTCCTAACAAATGCAAGATATAACATGGGCTATCTCCGCAAGGAGACAACAGAACTGCAAAACGCATGGTTTTTTGGTCTTCGGGGAGGTTGGGGAACATGAATACGTGTTTGTTTTTCGAATTTGAGCTCTATCTGCAAAGGGCACTTTTCTTGCTAAAAGCAGTTTTTCCTAACAAATGCAAGATATAACATGGGCTATCTCCGCAAGGAGACATCAGATCTGCATAACTCATGGTTTTTTGGTCTTCGGTGAGCCGGGGGAACGTGAATATGTGTTTGTTTTTCGAATTTGAGCTCTATCTGCAAAGGGCACTTTTCTTGCTAAAACCAGTTTTTCCTAACAAATGCAAGATATAACATGGGCTATCTCCGCAAGGAGACATCAGATCTGCATAACTCATCTTTTTTTGGTCTTCGGTGAGCCGGGGGAACATGAATACGTGTTTGTTTTTCGAATTTGAGCTCTATCTGCAATGGGCACTTTTCATGCTATAAACAGTTTTTACTAACAAATGCAAGATATAACATGGGCAATCTCCGCAAGGAGACATCAGAACTGCAAAATGCATGGTTTTTTGGTCTTCTGGGAGGTTGGGGAACATGAATACGTGTTTGTTTTTCGAATTTGAGCTCTATCTGCAAAGGGCACTTTTCTTGCTAAAAGCAGTTTTTCCTAACAAATGCAAGATATAACATGGGCTATCTCCGCAAGGAGACATCAGATCTGTAAAACTCATGGTTTTTTGGTCTTCGGGGAGGTTGGGGAACATGAATACGTGTTTGTTTTTCGAATTTGAGCTCTATCTGCAAAGGGCACTTTTCTTGCTAAAAGCAGTTTTTCCTAACAAATGCAAGATATAACATGGGCTATCTCCGCAAGGAGACATCAGAACTGCAAAACGCATGGTTTTTTGGTCTTCGGTGAGCCGGGGGAACATGAATATGTGTTTGTTTTTCGAATTTGAGCTCTATCTGCAAAGGGCACTTTTCTTGCTAAAAGCAGTTTTTCCTAACAAATGCAAGATATAACATGGGCTATCTCCGCAAGGAGACATCAGATCTGCATATCTCATGGTTTTTTGGTCTTCGGTGAGCCCGGAGAACGTGAATATGTGTTTGTTTTTCGAATTTAAGCTCTAGCTGCAAAGGGCACTTTTCTTGCTAAAAGCAGTTTTTCCTAACAAATGCAAGATATAACATGGGCTATCTCCGCAAGGAGACATCAGAACTGCAAAACGCATGGTTTTTTGGTCTTCGGGGAGGTTGGGGAACATGAATACGTGTTTGTTTTTCGAATTTGAGCTCTATCTGCAAAGGGCACTTTTCTTGCTAAAAGCAGTTTTTCCTAACAAATGCAAGATATAACATGGGCTATCTCCGCAAGGAGACATCAGAACTGCAAAACTCATGGTTTTTTGGTCTTCGGTGAGCCGGGGGAACATGAATATGTGTTTGTTTTTCGAATTTGAGCTCTATCTGCAAAGGGCACTTTTCTTGCTAAAAGCAGTTTTTCCTAACAAATGCAAGATATAACATGGGCTATCTCCGCAAGGAGACATCAGAACTGCAAAACGCATGGTTTTTTGGTCTTCGGGGAGGTTGGGGAACATGAATATGTGTTTGTTTTTCGAATTTGAGCTCTATCTGCAAAGGGCACTTTTCTTGCTAAAAGCAGTTTTTCCTAACAAATGCAAGATATAACATGGGCTAAATCCGCAAGGAGACATCAGATCTGCATAACTCATGGTTTTTTGGTCTTCGGTGAGCCCGGAGAACGTGAATATGTGTTTGTTTTTCGAATTTGAGTTCTATCTGCAAAGGGCACTTTTCTTGCTAAAAGCAGTTTTTCCTAACAAATGCAAGATATAACATGGGCTATCTCCGCAAGGAGACATCAGAACTGCAAAACGCATGGTTTTTTGGTCTTCGGGGAGGTTGGGGAACATGAATACGTGTTTGTTTTTCGAATTTGAGCTCTATCTGCAAAGGGCACTTTTCATGCTATAAACAGTTTTTGCTAAAAAATGCAAAATATAACATGGGCTATCTCCACAAGGAGACATCAGATCTGTAAAACTCATGGTTTTTTTGTATTCGGTGAGCCGGGGGAACATGAATATGTGTTTGTTTTTCGAATTTGAGCTCTATCTGCAAAGGGCACTTTTCTTGCTAAAAGCAGTTTTTCCTAACAAATGCAAGATATAACATGGGCTAAATCCGCAAGGAGACATCAGATCTGCATAACTCATGGTTTTTTGGTCTTCGGTGAGCCCGGAGAACGTGAATATGTGTTTGTTTTTCGAATTTGAGTTCTATCTGCAAAGGGCACTTTTCTTGCTAAAAGCAGTTTTTCCTAACAAATGCAAGATATAACATGGGCTATCTCCGCAAGGAGACATCAGAACTGCAAAACGCATGGTTTTTTGGTCTTCGGGGAGGTTGGGGAACATGAATACGTGTTTGTTTTTCGAATTTGAGCTCTATCTGCAAAGGGCACTTTTCATGCTATAAACAGTTTTTGCTAACAAATGCAAAATATAACATGGGCTATCTCCACAAGGAGACATCAGATCTGTAAAACTCATGGTTTTTTTGTATTCGGTGAGCCGGGGGAACATGAATATGTGTTTGTTTTTCGAATTTGAGCTCTATCTGCAAAGGGCACTTTTCTTGCTATAAGCAGTTTTTCCTAACAAATGCAAGATATAACATGGGCTATCTCCGCAAGGAGACATCAGATCTGCATAACTCATGGTTTTTTGGTCTTCGGTGAGCCGGGAGAACATGAATATGTGTTTGTTTTTCGAATTTGAGCTCTATCTGCAAAGGGCACTTTTCATGCTAAAAGCAGTTTTTCCTAACAAATGCAAGATATAACATGGGCTATCTCTGCAAGGAGACATCAGATCTGCATAACTCATGGTTTTTTGGTCTTCGGTGAGCCGGGGGAACATGAATATGTGTTTGTTTTTCGAATTTGAGCTCTATCTGCAAAGGGCACTTTTCTTGCTAAAAGCAGTTTTTCCTAACAAATGCAAGATATAACATGGGCTATCTCCACAAGGAGACATCAGATCTGCATAACTCATCTTTTTTTGGTCTTCGGTGAGCCGGGGGAACATGAATATGTGTTTGTTTTTCGAATTTGAGCTCTATCTGCAAAGGGCACTTTTTTTGCTAAAAGCAGTTTTTCCTAACAAATGCAAGATATAACATGGGCTATCTCCGCAAGGAGACAACAGAACTGCAAAACGCATGGTTTTTTGGTCTTCGGGGAGGTTGGGGAACATGAATACGTGTTTGTTTTTCGAATTTGAGCTCTATCTGCAAAGGGCACTTTTCTTGCTAAAAGCAGTTTTTCCTAACAAATGCAAGATATAACATGGGCTATCTCCGCAAGGAGACATCAGAACTGCAAAACGCATGGTTTTTTGGTCTTCGGTGAGCCGGGGGAACATGAATATGTGTTTGTTTTTCGAATTTGAGCTCTATCTGCAAAGGGCACTTTTCTTGCTAAAAGCAGTTTTTCCTAACAAATGCAAGATATAACATGGGCTATCTCCGCAAGGAGACATCAGAACTGCAAAACGCATGGTTTTTTGGTCTTCGGGGAGGTTGGGGAACATGAATATGTGTTTGTTTTTCGAATTTGAGCTCTATCTGCAAAGGGCACTTTTCTTGCTAAAAGCAGTTTTTCCTAACAAATGCAAGATATAACATGGGCTAAATCCGCAAGGAGACACCAGATCTGCATAACTCATGGTTTTTTGGTCTTCGGTGAGCCCGGAGAACGTGAATATGTGTTTGTTTTTCGAATTTGAGTTCTATCTGCAAAGGGCACTTTTCTTGCTAAAAGCAGTTTTTCCTAACAAATGCAAGATATAACATGGGCTATCTCCGCAAGGAGACATCAGAACTGCAAAACGCATGGTTTTTTGGTCTTCGGGGAGGTTGGGGAACATGAATACGTGTTTGTTTTTCGAATTTGAGCTCTATCTGCAAAGGGCACTTTTCATGCTATAAACAGTTTTTGCTAACAAATGCAAAATATAACATGGGCTATCTCCACAAGGAGACATCAGATCTGTAAAACTCATGGTTTTTTTGTATTCGGTGAGCCGGGGGAACATGAATATGTGTTTGTTTTTCGAATTTGAGCTCTATCTGCAAAGGGCACTTTTCTTGCTAAAAGCAGTTTTTCCTAACAAATGCAAGATATAACATGGGCTAAATCCGCAAGGAGACATCAGATCTGCATAACTCATGGTTTTTTGGTCTTCGGTGAGCCCGGAGAACGTGAATATGTGTTTGTTTTTCGAATTTGAGTTCTATCTGCAAAGGGCACTTTTCTTGCTAAAAGCAGTTTTTCCTAACAAATGCAAGATATAACATGGGCTATCTCCGCAAGGAGACATCAGAACTGCAAAACGCATGGTTTTTTGGTCTTCGGGGAGGTTGGGGAACATGAATACGTGTTTGTTTTTCGAATTTGAGCTCTATCTGCAAAGGGCACTTTTCATGCTATAAACAGTTTTTGCTAACAAATGCAAAATATAACATGGGCTATCTCCGCAAGGAGACATCAGATCTGCATAACTCATGGTTTTTTGGTCTTCGGTGAGCCGGGGGAACGTGAATATGTGTTTGTTTTTCGAATTTGAGCTCTATCTGCAAAGGGCACTTTTCTTGCTAAAAGCAGTTTTTCCTAACAAATGCAAGATATAACATGGGCTATCTCCACAAGGAGACATCAGATCTGTAAAACTCATGGTTTTTTGGTCTTCGGTGAGCCGGGGGAACATGAATATGTGTTTATTTTTCGAATTTGAGCTCTATCTGCAAAGGGCACTTTTCTTGCTAAAAGCAGTTTTTCCCAACAAATGCAAGATATAACATGGGCTATCTCCGCAAGGAGACATCAGAACTGCAAAACGCATGGTTTTTTGGTCTTCGGTGAGCCGGGGGAACATGAATATGTGTTTGTTTTTCGAATTTGAGCTCTATCTGCAAAGGGCACTTTTCTTGCTAAAAGCAGTTTTTCCTAACAAATGCAAGATATAACATGGGCTATCTCCGCAAGGAGACATCAGATCTGCATATCTCATGGTTTTTTGGTCTTCGGTGAGCCCGGAGAACGTGAATATGTGTTTGTTTTTCGAATTTAAGCTCTAGCTGCAAAGGGCACTTTTCTTGCTAAAAGCAGTTTTTCCTAACAAATGCAAGATATAACATGGGCTATCTCCGCAAGGAGACATCAGAACTGCAAAACGCATGGTTTTTTGGTCTTCGGGGAGGTTGGGGAACATGAATACGTGTTTGTTTTTCGAATTTGAGCTCTATCTGCAAAGGGCACTTTTCTTGCTAAAAGCAGTTTTTCCTAACAAATGCAAGATATAACATGGGCTATCTCCGCAAGGAGACATCAGATCTGCATAACTCATGGTTTTTTGGTCTTCGGTGAGCCGGGGGAACGTGAATATGTGTTTGTTTTTCGAATTTGAGCTCTATCTGCAAAGGGCACTTTTCTTGCTAAAGGCAGTTTTTCCTAACAAATGCAAGATATAACATGGGCTATCTCCACAAGGAGACATCAGATCTGTAAAACTCATGGTTTTTTGGTCTTCGGTGAGCCGGGGGAACATGAATATGTGTTTGTTTTTCGAATTTGAGCTCTATCTGCAAAGGGCACTTTTCTTGCTAAAAGCAGTTTTTCCTAACAAATGCAAGATATAACATGGGCTATCTCCGCAAGGAGACATCAGAACTGCAAAACGCATGGTTTTTTGGTCTTCGGGGAGGTTGGGGAACATGAATATGTGTTTGTTTTTCGAATTTGAGCTCTATCTGCAAAGGGCACTTTTCTTGCTAAAAGCAGTTTTTCCTAACAAATGCAAGATATAACATGGGCTAAATCCGCAAGGAGACACCAGATCTGCATAACTCATGGTTTTTTGGTCTTCGGTGAGCCCGGAGAACGTGAATATGTGTTTGTTTTTCGAATTTGAGTTCTATCTGCAAAGGGCACTTTTCTTGCTAAAAGCAGTTTTTCCTAACAAATGCAAGATATAACATGGGCTATCTCCGCAAGGAGACATCAGAACTGCAAAACGCATGGTTTTTTGGTCTTCGGGGAGGTTGGGGAACATGAATACGTGTTTGTTTTTCGAATTTGAGCTCTATCTGCAAAGGGCACTTTTCATGCTATAAACAGTTTTTGCTAACAAATGCAAAATATAACATGGGCTATCTCCACAAGGAGACATCAGATCTGTAAAACTCATGGTTTTTTTGTATTCGGTGAGCCGGGGGAACATGAATATGTGTTTGTTTTTCGAATTTGAGCTCTATCTGCAAAGGGCACTTTTCTTGCTAAAAGCAGTTTTTCCTAACAAATGCAAGATATAACATGGGCTAAATCCGCAAGGAGACATCAGATCTGCATAACTCATGGTTTTTTGGTCTTCGGTGAGCCCGGAGAACGTGAATATGTGTTTGTTTTTCGAATTTGAGTTCTATCTGCAAAGGGCACTTTTCTTGCTAAAAGCAGTTTTTCCTAACAAATGCAAGATATAACATGGGCTATCTCCGCAAGGAGACATCAGAACTGCAAAACGCATGGTTTTTTGGTCTTCGGGGAGGTTGGGGAACATGAATACGTGTTTGTTTTTCGAATTTGAGCTCTATCTGCAAAGGGCACTTTTCATGCTATAAACAGTTTTTGCTAACAAATGCAAAATATAACATGGGCTATCTCCGCAAGGAGACATCAGATCTGCATAACTCATGGTTTTTTGGTCTTCGGTGAGCCGGGGGAACGTGAATATGTGTTTGTTTTTCGAATTTGAGCTCTATCTGCAAAGGGCACTTTTCTTGCTAAAAGCAGTTTTTCCTAACAAATGCAAGATATAACATGGGCTATCTCCACAAGGAGACATCAGATCTGTAAAACTCATGGTTTTTTGGTCTTCGGTGAGCCGGGGGAACATGAATATGTGTTTATTTTTCGAATTTGAGCTCTATCTGCAAAGGGCACTTTTCTTGCTAAAAGCAGTTTTTCCCAACAAATGCAAGATATAACATGGGCTATCTCCGCAAGGAGACATCAGAACTGCAAAACGCATGGTTTTTTGGTCTTCGGTGAGCCGGGGGAACATGAATATGTGTTTGTTTTTCGAATTTGAGCTCTATCTGCAAAGGGCACTTTTCTTGCTAAAAGCAGTTTTTCCTAACAAATGCAAGATATAACATGGGCTATCTCCGCAAGGAGACATCAGATCTGCATATCTCATGGTTTTTTGGTCTTCGGTGAGCCCGGAGAACGTGAATATGTGTTTGTTTTTCGAATTTAAGCTCTAGCTGCAAAGGGCACTTTTCTTGCTAAAAGCAGTTTTTCCTAACAAATGCAAGATATAACATGGGCTATCTCCGCAAGGAGACATCAGAACTGCAAAACGCATGGTTTTTTGGTCTTCGGGGAGGTTGGGGAACATGAATACGTGTTTGTTTTTCGAATTTGAGCTCTATCTGCAAAGGGCACTTTTCATGCTATAAACAGTTTTTGCTAACAAATGCAAAATATAACATGGGCTATCTCCACAAGGAGACATCAGATCTGTAAAACTCATGGTTTTTTTGTATTCGGTGAGCCGGGGGAACATGAATATGTGTTTGTTTTTCGAATTTGAGCTCTATCTGCAAAGGGCACTTTTCTTGCTATAAGCAGTTTTTCCTAACAAATGCAAGATATAACATGGGCTATCTCTGCAAGGAGACATCAGATCTGCATAACTCATGGTTTTTTGGTCTTCGGTGAGCCGGGGGAACATGAATATGTGTTTGTTTTTCGAATTTGAGCTCTATCTGCAAAGGGCACTTTTCTTGCTAAAAGCAGTTTTTCCTAACAAATGCAAGATATAACATGGGCTATCTCCGCAAGGAGACATCAGATCTGCATAACTCATCTTTTTTTGGTCTTCGGTGAGCCGGGGGAACATGAATATGTGTTTGTTTTTCGAATTTGAGCTCTATCTGCAAAGGGCACTTTTCTTGCTAAAAGCAGTTTTTCCTAACAAATGCAAGATATAACATGGGCTATCTCCGCAAGGAGACAACAGAACTGCAAAACGCATGGTTTTTTGGTCTTCGGGGAGGTTGGGGAACATGAATACGTGTTTGTTTTTCGAATTTGAGCTCTATCTGCAAAGGGCACTTTTCTTGCTAAAAGCAGTTTTTCCTAACAAATGCAAGAGAAACATGGGCTATCTCCGCAAGGAGACATCAGAACTGCAAAACGCATGGTTTTTTGGTCTTCGGGGAGGTTGGGGAACATGAATACGTGTTTGTTTTTCGAATTTGAGCTCTATCTGCAAAGGGCACTTTTCTTGCTAAAAGCAGTTTTTCCTAACAAATGCAAGATATAACATGGGCTATCTCCGCAAGGAGACATCAGATCTGCATAACTCATGGTTTTTTGGTCTTCGGTGAGCCGGGGGAACGTGAATATGTGTTTGTTTTTCGAATTTGAGCTCTATCTGCAAAGGGCACTTTTCTTGCTAAAAGCAGTTTTTCCTAACAAATGCAAGAGAAACATGGGCTATCTCCGCAAGGAGACATCAGAACTGCAAAACGCATGGTTTTTTGGTCTTCGGGGAGGTTGGGGAACATGAATACGTGTTTGTTTTTCGAATTTGAGCTCTATCTGCAAAGGGCACTTTTCTTGCTAAAAGCAGTTTTTCCTAACAAATGCAAGATATAACATGGGCTATCTCCGCAAGGAGACATCAGATCTGCATAACTCATGGTTTTTTGGTCTTCGGTGAGCCGGGGGAACGTGAATATGTGTTTGTTTTTCGAATTTGAGCTCTATCTGCAAAGGGCACTTTTCTTGCTAAAAGCAGTTTTTCCTAACAAATGCAAGATATAACATGGGCTATCTCCGCAAGGAGACATCAGATCTGTAAAACTCATTGTTTTTTGGTCTTCGGGGAGGTTGGGGAACATGAATACGTGTTTGTTTTTCGAATTTGAGCTCTATCTGCAAAGGGCACTTTTCTTGCTAAAAGCAGTTTTTCCTAACAAATGCAAGATATAACATGGGCTATCTCCGCAAGGAGACAACAGAACTGCAAAACGCATGGTTTTTTGGTCTTCGGGGAGGTTGGGGAACATGAATAGGTGTTTGTTTTTCGAATTTGAGCTCTATCTGCAAAGGGCACTTTTCTTGCTAAAAGCAGTTTTTCCTAACAAATGCAAGATATAACATGGGCTATCTCCGCAAGGAGACATCAGATCTGCATAACTCATGGTTTTTTGGTCTTCGGTGAGCCGGGGGAACGTGAATATGTGTTTGTTTTTCGAATTTGAGCTCTATCTGCAAAGGGCACTTTTCTTGCTAAAAGCAGTTTTTCCTAACAAATGCAAGATATAACATGGGCTATCTCCACAAGGAGACATCAGATCTGTAAAACTCATGGTTTTTTGGTCTTCGGTGAGCCGGGGGAACATGAATATGTGTTTGTTTTTCGAATTTGAGCTCTATCTGCAAAGGGCACTTTTCTTGCTAAAAGCAGTTTTTCCTAACAAATGCAAGATATAACATGGGCTATCTCCGCAAGGAGACATCAGAACTGCAAAACGCATGGTTTTTTGGTCTTCGGGGAGGTTGGGGAACATGAATACGTGTTTGTTTTTCGAATTTGAGCTCTATCTGCAAAGGGCACTTTTCATGCTATAAACAGTTTTTGCTAACAAATGCAAAATATAACATGGGCTATCTCCACAAGGAGACATCAGATCTGTAAAACTCATGGTTTTTTTGTATTCGGGGAGGTTGGGGAACATGAATACGTGTTTGTTTTTCGAATTTGAGCTCTATCTGCAAAGGGCACTTTTCATGCTATAAACAGTTTTTGCTAACAAATGCAAAATATAACATGGGCTATCTCCACAAGGAGACATCAGATCTGTAAAACTCATGGTTTTTTTGTATTCGGTGAGCCGGGGGAACATGAATATGTGTTTGTTTTTCGAATTTGAGCTCTATCTGCAAAGGGCACTTTTCTTGCTATAAGCAGTTTTTCCTAACAAATGCAAGATATAACATGGGCTATCTCCGCAAGGAGACATCAGAACTGCAAAACGCATGGTTTTTTGGTCTTCGGGGAGGTTGGGGAACATGAATACGTGTTTGTTTTTCGAATTTGAGCTCTATCTGCAAAGGGCACTTTTCATGCTATAAACAGTTTTTGCTAACAAATGCAAAATATAACATGGGCTATCTCCACAAGGAGACATCAGATCTGTAAAACTCATGGTTTTTTTGTATTCGGTGAGCCGGGGGAACATGAATATGTGTTTGTTTTTCGAATTTGAGCTCTATCTGCAAAGGGCACTTTTCATGCTATAAACAGTTTTTGCTAACAAATGCAAAATATAACATGGGCTATCTCCACAAGGAGACATCAGATCTGTAAAACTCATGGTTTTTTTGTATTCGGGGAGGTTGGGGAACATGAATACGTGTTTGTTTTTCGAATTTGAGCTCTATCTGCAAAGGGCACTTTTCATGCTATAAACAGTTTTTGCTAACAAATGCAAAATATAACATGGGCTATCTCCACAAGGAGACATCAGATCTGTAAAACTCATGGTTTTTTTGTATTCGGTGAGCCGGGGGAACATGAATATGTGTTTGTTTTTCGAATTTGAGCTCTATCTGCAAAGGGCACTTTTCTTGCTATAAGCAGTTTTTCCTAACAAATGCAAGATATAACATGGGCTATCTCCGCAAGGAGACATCAGAACTGCAAAACGCATGGTTTTTTGGTCTTCGGGGAGGTTGGGGAACATGAATACGTGTTTGTTTTTCGAATTTGAGCTCTATCTGCAAAGGGCACTTTTCATGCTATAAACAGTTTTTGCTAACAAATGCAAAATATAACATGGGCTATCTCCACAAGGAGACATCAGATCTGTAAAACTCATGGTTTTTTTGTATTCGGTGAGCCGGGGGAACATGAATATGTGTTTGTTTTTCGAATTTGAGCTCTATCTGCAAAGGGCACTTTTCTTGCTAAAAGCAGTTTTTCCTAACAAATGCAAGATATAACATGGGCTAAATCCGCAAGGAGACATCAGATCTGCATAACTCATGGTTTTTTGGTCTTCGGTGAGCCCGGAGAACGTGAATATGTGTTTGTTTTTCGAATTTGAGTTCTATCTGCAAAGGGCACTTTTCTTGCTAAAAGCAGTTTTTCCTAACAAATGCAAGATATAACATGGGCTATCTCCGCAAGGAGACATCAGAACTGCAAAACGCATGGTTTTTTGGTCTTCGGGGAGGTTGGGGAACATGAATACGTGTTTGTTTTTCGAATTTGAGCTCTATCTGCAAAGGGCACTTTTCATGCTATAAACAGTTTTTGCTAACAAATGCAAAATATAACATGGGCTATCTCCGCAAGGAGACATCAGATCTGCATAACTCATGGTTTTTTGGTCTTCGGTGAGCCGGGGGAACGTGAATATGTGTTTGTTTTTCGAATTTGAGCTCTATCTGCAAAGGGCACTTTTCTTGCTAAAAGCAGTTTTTCCTAACAAATGCAAGATATAACATGGGCTATCTCCACAAGGAGACATCAGATCTGTAAAACTCATGGTTTTTTGGTCTTCGGTGAGCCGGGGGAACATGAATATGTGTTTATTTTTCGAATTTGAGCTCTATCTGCAAAGGGCACTTTTCTTGCTAAAAGCAGTTTTTCCTAACAAATGCAAGATATAACATGGGCTATCTCCGCAAGGAGACATCAGAACTGCAAAACGCATGGTTTTTTGGTCTTCGGTGAGCCGGGGGAACATGAATATGTGTTTGTTTTTCGAATTTGAGCTCTATCTGCAAAGGGCACTTTTCTTGCTAAAAGCAGTTTTTCCTAACAAATGCAAGATATAACATGGGCTATCTCTGCAAGGAGACATCAGATCTGCATAACTCATGGTTTTTTGGTCTTCGGTGAGCCGGGGGAACATGAATATGTGTTTGTTTTTCGAATTTGAGCTCTATCTGCAAAGGGCACTTTTCTTGCTAAAAGCAGTTTTTCCTAACAAATGCAAGATATAACATGGGCTATCTCCGCAAGGAGACATCAGAACTGCAAAACTCATGGTTTTTTGGTCTTCGGTGAGCCGGGGGAACATGAATATGTGTTTGTTTTTCGAATTTGAGCTCTATCTGCAAAGGGCACTTTTCTTGCTAAAAGCAGTTTTTCCTAACAAATGCAAGATATAACATGGGCTATCTCCGCAAGGAGACATCAGAACTGCAAAACGCATGGTTTTTTGGTCTTCGGGGAGGTTGGGGAACATGAATATGTGTTTGTTTTTCGAATTTGAGCTCTATCTGCAAAGGGCACTTTTCTTGCTAAAAGCAGTTTTTCCTAACAAATGCAAGATATAACATGGGCTAAATCCGCAAGGAGACATCAGATCTGCATAACTCATGGTTTTTTGGTCTTCGGTGAGCCCGGAGAACGTGAATATGTGTTTGTTTTTCGAATTTGAGTTCTATCTGCAAAGGGCACTTTTCTTGCTAAAAGCAGTTTTTCCTAACAAATGCAAGATATAACATGGGCTATCTCCGCAAGGAGACATCAGAACTGCAAAACGCATGGTTTTTTGGTCTTCGGGGAGGTTGGGGAACATGAATACGTGTTTGTTTTTCGAATTTGAGCTCTATCTGCAAAGGGCACTTTTCATGCTATAAACAGTTTTTGCTAACAAATGCAAAATATAACATGGGCTATCTCCACAAGGAGACATCAGATCTGTAAAACTCATGGTTTTTTTGTATTCGGTGAGCCGGGGGAACATGAATATGTGTTTGTTTTTCGAATTTGAGCTCTATCTGCAAAGGGCACTTTTCTTGCTAAAAGCAGTTTTTCCTAACAAATGCAAGATATAACATGGGCTAAATCCGCAAGGAGACATCAGATCTGCATAACTCATGGTTTTTTGGTCTTCGGTGAGCCCGGAGAACGTGAATATGTGTTTGTTTTTCGAATTTGAGTTCTATCTGCAAAGGGCACTTTTCTTGCTAAAAGCAGTTTTTCCTAACAAATGCAAGATATAACATGGGCTATCTCCGCAAGGAGACATCAGAACTGCAAAACGCATGGTTTTTTGGTCTTCGGGGAGGTTGGGGAACATGAATACGTGTTTGTTTTTCGAATTTGAGCTCTATCTGCAAAGGGCACTTTTCATGCTATAAACAGTTTTTGCTAACAAATGCAAAATATAACATGGGCTATCTCCACAAGGAGACATCAGATCTGTAAAACTCATGGTTTTTTTGTATTCGGTGAGCCGGGGGAACATGAATATGTGTTTGTTTTTCGAATTTGAGCTCTATCTGCAAAGGGCACTTTTCTTGCTATAAGCAGTTTTTCCTAACAAATGCAAGATATAACATGGGCTATCTCCGCAAGGAGACATCAGATCTGCATAACTCATGGTTTTTTGGTCTTCGGTGAGCCGGGAGAACATGAATATGTGTTTGTTTTTCGAATTTGAGCTCTATCTGCAAAGGGCACTTTTCATGCTAAAAGCAGTTTTTCCTAACAAATGCAAGATATAACATGGGCTATCTCTGCAAGGAGACATCAGATCTGCATAACTCATGGTTTTTTGGTCTTCGGTGAGCCGGGGGAACATGAATATGTGTTTGTTTTTCGAATTTGAGCTCTATCTGCAAAGGGCACTTTTCTTGCTAAAAGCAGTTTTTCCTAACAAATGCAAGATATAACATGGGCTATCTCCGCAAGGAGACATCAGATCTGCATAACTCATCTTTTTTTGGTCTTCGGTGAGCCGGGGGAACATGAATATGTGTTTGTTTTTCGAATTTGAGCTCTATCTGCAAAGGGCACTTTTTTTGCTAAAAGCAGTTTTTCCTAACAAATGCAAGATATAACATGGGCTATCTCCGCAAGGAGACAACAGAACTGCAAAACGCATGGTTTTTTGGTCTTCGGGGAGGTTGGGGAACATGAATACGTGTTTGTTTTTCGAATTTGAGCTCTATCTGCAAAGGGCACTTTTCTTGCTAAAAGCAGTTTTTCCTAACAAATGCAAGATATAACATGGGCTATCTCCGCAAGGAGACATCAGAACTGCAAAACGCATGGTTTTTTGGTCTTCGGTGAGCCGGGGGAACATGAATATGTGTTTGTTTTTCGAATTTGAGCTCTATCTGCAAAGGGAACTTTTCTTGCTAAAAGCAGTTTTTCCTAACAAATGCAAGATATAACATGGGCTATCTCCGCAAGGAGACATCAGAACTGCAAAACGCATGGTTTTTTGGTCTTCGGGGAGGTTGGGGAACATGAATATGTGTTTGTTTTTCGAATTTGAGCTCTATCTGCAAAGGGCACTTTTCTTGCTAAAAGCAGTTTTTCCTAACAAATGCAAGATATAACATGGGCTAAATCCGCAAGGAGACACCAGATCTGCATAACTCATGGTTTTTTGGTCTTCGGTGAGCCCGGAGAACGTGAATATGTGTTTGTTTTTCGAATTTGAGTTCTATCTGCAAAGGGCACTTTTCTTGCTAAAAGCAGTTTTTCCTAACAAATGCAAGATATAACATGGGCTATCTCCGCAAGGAGACATCAGAACTGCAAAACGCATGGTTTTTTGGTCTTCGGGGAGGTTGGGGAACATGAATACGTGTTTGTTTTTCGAATTTGAGCTCTATCTGCAAAGGGCACTTTTCATGCTATAAACAGTTTTTGCTAACAAATGCAAAATATAACATGGGCTATCTCCACAAGGAGACATCAGATCTGTAAAACTCATGGTTTTTTTGTATTCGGTGAGCCGGGGGAACATGAATATGTGTTTGTTTTTCGAATTTGAGCTCTATCTGCAAAGGGCACTTTTCTTGCTAAAAGCAGTTTTTCCTAACAAATGCAAGATATAACATGGGCTAAATCCGCAAGGAGACATCAGATCTGCATAACTCATGGTTTTTTGGTCTTCGGTGAGCCCGGAGAACGTGAATATGTGTTTGTTTTTCGAATTTGAGTTCTATCTGCAAAGGGCACTTTTCTTGCTAAAAGCAGTTTTTCCTAACAAATGCAAGATATAACATGGGCTATCTCCGCAAGGAGACATCAGAACTGCAAAACGCATGGTTTTTTGGTCTTCGGGGAGGTTGGGGAACATGAATACGTGTTTGTTTTTCGAATTTGAGCTCTATCTGCAAAGGGCACTTTTCATGCTATAAACAGTTTTTGCTAACAAATGCAAAATATAACATGGGCTATCTCCGCAAGGAGACATCAGATCTGCATAACTCATGGTTTTTTGGTCTTCGGTGAGCCGGGGGAACGTGAATATGTGTTTGTTTTTCGAATTTGAGCTCTATCTGCAAAGGGCACTTTTCTTGCTAAAAGCAGTTTTTCCTAACAAATGCAAGATATAACATGGGCTATCTCCACAAGGAGACATCAGATCTGTAAAACTCATGGTTTTTTGGTGTTCGGTGAGCCGGGGGAACATGAATATGTGTTTATTTTTCGAATTTGAGCTCTATCTGCAAAGGGCACTTTTCTTGCTAAAAGCAGTTTTTCCTAACAAATGCAAGATATAACATGGGCTATCTCCGCAAGGAGACATCAGAACTGCAAAACGCATGGTTTTTTGGTCTTCGGTGAGCCGGGGGAACATGAATATGTGTTTGTTTTTCGAATTTGAGCTCTATCTGCAAAGGGCACTTTTCTTGCTAAAAGCAGTTTTTCCTAACAAATGCAAGATATAACATGGGCTATCTCCGCAAGGAGACATCAGATCTGCATATCTCATGGTTTTTTGGTCTTCGGTGAGCCCGGAGAACGTGAATATGTGTTTGTTTTTCGAATTTAAGCTCTAGCTGCAAAGGGCACTTTTCTTGCTAAAAGCAGTTTTTCCTAACAAATGCAAGATATAACATGGGCTATCTCCGCAAGGAGACATCAGAACTGCAAAACGCATGGTTTTTTGGTCTTCGGGGAGGTTGGGGAACATGAATACGTGTTTGTTTTTCGAATTTGAGCTCTATCTGCAAAGGGCACTTTTCTTGCTAAAAGCAGTTTTTCCTAACAAATGCAAGATATAACATGGGCTATCTCCGCAAGGAGACATCAGATCTGCATAACTCATGGTTTTTTGGTCTTCGGTGAGCCGGGGGAACGTGAATATGTGTTTGTTTTTCGAATTTGAGCTCTATCTGCAAAGGGCACTTTTCTTGCTAAAGGCAGTTTTTCCTAACAAATGCAAGATATAACATGGGCTATCTCCACAAGGAGACATCAGATCTGTAAAACTCATGGTTTTTTGGTCTTCGGTGAGCCGGGGGAACATGAATATGTGTTTGTTTTTCGAATTTGAGCTCTATCTGCAAAGGGCACTTTTCTTGCTAAAAGCAGTTTTTCCTAACAAATGCAAGATATAACATGGGCTATCTCCGCAAGGAGACATCAGAACTGCAAAACGCATGGTTTTTTGGTCTTCGGGGAGGTTGGGGAACATGAATACGTGTTTGTTTTTCGAATTTGAGCTCTATCTGCAAAGGGCACTTTTCATGCTATAAACAGTTTTTGCTAACAAATGCAAAATATAACATGGGCTATCTCCACAAGGAGACATCAGATCTGTAAAACTCATGGTTTTTTTGTATTCGGTGAGCCGGGGGAACATGAATATGTGTTTGTTTTTCGAATTTGAGCTCTATCTGCAAAGGGCACTTTTCTTGCTATAAGCAGTTTTTCCTAACAAATGCAAGATATAACATGGGCTATCTCTGCAAGGAGACATCAGATCTGCATAACTCATGGTTTTTTGGTCTTCGGTGAGCCGGGGGAACATGAATATGTGTTTGTTTTTCGAATTTGAGCTCTATCTGCAAAGGGCACTTTTCTTGCTAAAAGCAGTTTTTCCTAACAAATGCAAGATATAACATGGGCTATCTCCGCAAGGAGACATCAGATCTGCATAACTCATCTTTTTTTGGTCTTCGGTGAGCCGGGGGAACATGAATATGTGTTTGTTTTTCGAATTTGAGCTCTATCTGCAAAGGGCACTTTTCTTGCTAAAAGCAGTTTTTCCTAACAAATGCAAGAGAAACATGGGCTATCTCCGCAAGGAGACATCAGAACTGCAAAACGCATGGTTTTTCGGTCTTCGGGGAGGTTGGGGAACATGAATACGTGTTTGTTTTTCGAATTTGAGCTCTATCTGCAAAGGGCACTTTTCTTGCTAAAAGCAGTTTTTCCTAACAAATGCAAGATATAACATGGGCTATCTCCGCAAGGAGACATCAGATCTGCATAACTCATGGTTTTTTGGTCTTCGGTGAGCCGGGGGAACGTGAATATGTGTTTGTTTTTCGAATTTGAGCTCTATCTGCAAAGGGCACTTTTCTTGCTAAAAGCAGTTTTTCCTAACAAATGCAAGAGAAACATGGGCTATCTCCGCAAGGAGACATCAGAACTGCAAAACGCATGGTTTTTTGGTCTTCGGGGAGGTTGGGGAACATGAATACGTGTTTGTTTTTCGAATTTGAGCTCTATCTGCAAAGGGCACTTTTCTTGCTAAAAGCAGTTTTTCCTAACAAATGCAAGATATAACATGGGCTATCTCCGCAAGGAGACATCAGATCTGCATAACTCATGGTTTTTTGGTCTTCGGTGAGCCGGGGGAACGTGAATATGTGTTTGTTTTTCGAATTTGAGCTCTATCTGCAAAGGGCACTTTTCTTGCTAAAAGCAGTTTTTCCTAACAAATGCAAGATATAACATGGGCTATCTCCGCAAGGAGACATCAGATCTGTAAAACTCATTGTTTTTTGGTCTTCGGGGAGGTTGGGGAACATGAATACGTGTTTGTTTTTCGAATTTGAGCTCTATCTGCAAAGGGCACTTTTCTTGCTAAAAGCAGTTTTTCCTAACAAATGCAAGATATAACATGGGCTATCTCCGCAAGGAGACAACAGAACTGCAAAACGCATGGTTTTTTGGTCTTCGGGGAGGTTGGGGAACATGAATAGGTGTTTGTTTTTCGAATTTGAGCTCTATCTGCAAAGGGCACTTTTCTTGCTAAAAGCAGTTTTTCCTAACAAATGCAAGATATAACATGGGCTATCTCCGCAAGGAGACATCAGATCTGCATAACTCATGGTTTTTTGGTCTTCGGTGAGCCGGGGGAACGTGAATATGTGTTTGTTTTTCGAATTTGAGCTCTATCTGCAAAGGGCACTTTTCTTGCTAAAAGCAGTTTTTCCTAACAAATGCAAGATATAACATGGGCTATCTCCACAAGGAGACATCAGATCTGTAAAACTCATGGTTTTTTGGTCTTCGGTGAGCCGGGGGAACATGAATATGTGTTTGTTTTTCGAATTTGAGCTCTATCTGCAAAGGGCACTTTTCTTGCTAAAAGCAGTTTTTCCTAACAAATGCAAGATATAACATGGGCTATCTCCGCAAGGAGACATCAGAACTGCAAAACGCATGGTTTTTTGGTCTTCGGGGAGGTTGGGGAACATGAATACGTGTTTGTTTTTCGAATTTGAGCTCTATCTGCAAAGGGCACTTTTCATGCTATAAACAGTTTTTGCTAACAAATGCAAAATATAACATGGGCTATCTCCACAAGGAGACATCAGATCTGTAAAACTCATGGTTTTTTTGTATTCGGGGAGGTTGGGGAACATGAATACGTGTTTGTTTTTCGAATTTGAGCTCTATCTGCAAAGGGCACTTTTCATGCTATAAACAGTTTTTGCTAACAAATGCAAAATATAACATGGGCTATCTCCACAAGGAGACATCAGATCTGTAAAACTCATGGTTTTTTTGTATTCGGTGAGCCGGGGGAACATGAATATGTGTTTGTTTTTCGAATTTGAGCTCTATCTGCAAAGGGCACTTTTCATGCTATAAACAGTTTTTGCTAACAAATGCAAAATATAACATGGGCTATCTCCACAAGGAGACATCAGATCTGTAAAACTCATGGTTTTTTTGTATTCGGGGAGGTTGGGGAACATGAATACGTGTTTGTTTTTCGAATTTGAGCTCTATCTGCAAAGGGCACTTTTCATGCTATAAACAGTTTTTGCTAACAAATGCAAAATATAACATGGGCTATCTCCACAAGGAGACATCAGATCTGTAAAACTCATGGTTTTTTTGTATTCGGTGAGCCGGGGGAACATGAATATGTGTTTGTTTTTCGAATTTGAGCTCTATCTGCAAAGGGCACTTTTCTTGCTATAAGCAGTTTTTCCTAACAAATGCAAGATATAACATGGGCTATCTCCGCAAGGAGACATCAGAACTGCAAAACGCATGGTTTTTTGGTCTTCGGGGAGGTTGGGGAACATGAATACGTGTTTGTTTTTCGAATTTGAGCTCTATCTGCAAAGGGCACTTTTCATGCTATAAACAGTTTTTGCTAACAAATGCAAAATATAACATGGGCTATCTCCACAAGGAGACATCAGATCTGTAAAACTCATGGTTTTTTTGTATTCGGTGAGCCGGGGGAACATGAATATGTGTTTGTTTTTCGAATTTGAGCTCTATCTGCAAAGGGCACTTTTCTTGCTAAAAGCAGTTTTTCCTAACAAATGCAAGATATAACATGGGCTAAATCCGCAAGGAGACATCAGATCTGCATAACTCATGGTTTTTTGGTCTTCGGTGAGCCCGGAGAACGTGAATATGTGTTTGTTTTTCGAATTTGAGTTCTATCTGCAAAGGGCACTTTTCTTGCTAAAAGCAGTTTTTCCTAACAAATGCAAGATATAACATGGGCTATCTCCGCAAGGAGACATCAGAACTGCAAAACGCATGGTTTTTTGGTCTTCGGGGAGGTTGGGGAACATGAATACGTGTTTGTTTTTCGAATTTGAGCTCTATCTGCAAAGGGCACTTTTCATGCTATAAACAGTTTTTGCTAACAAATGCAAAATATAACATGGGCTATCTCCGCAAGGAGACATCAGATCTGCATAACTCATGGTTTTTTGGTCTTCGGTGAGCCGGGGGAACGTGAATATGTGTTTGTTTTTCGAATTTGAGCTCTATCTGCAAAGGGCACTTTTCTTGCTAAAAGCAGTTTTTCCTAACAAATGCAAGATATAACATGGGCTATCTCCACAAGGAGACATCAGATCTGTAAAACTCATGGTTTTTTGGTCTTCGGTGAGCCGGGGGAACATGAATATGTGTTTATTTTTCGAATTTGAGCTCTATCTGCAAAGGGCACTTTTCTTGCTAAAAGCAGTTTTTCCTAACAAATGCAAGATATAACATGGGCTATCTCCGCAAGGAGACATCAGAACTGCAAAACGCATGGTTTTTTGGTCTTCGGTGAGCCGGGGGAACATGAATATGTGTTTGTTTTTCGAATTTGAGCTCTATCTGCAAAGGGCACTTTTCTTGCTAAAAGCAGTTTTTCCTAACAAATGCAAGATATAACATGGGCTATCTCCGCAAGGAGACATCAAATCTGCATATCTCATGGTTTTTTGGTCTTCGGTGAGCCCGGAGAACGTGAATATGTGTTTGTTTTTCGAATTTAAGCTCTAGCTGCAAAGGGCACTTTTCTTGCTAAAAGCAGTTTTTCCTAACAAATGCAAGATATAACATGGGCTATCTCCGCAAGGAGACATCAGAACTGCAAAACGCATGGTTTTTTGGTCTTCGGGGAGGTTGGGGAACATGAATACGTGTTTGTTTTTCGAATTTGAGCTCTATCTGCAAAGGGCACTTTTCTTGCTAAAAGCAGTTTTTCCTAACAAATGCAAGATATAACATGGGCTATCTCCGCAAGGAGACATCAGATCTGCATAACTCATGGTTTTTTGGTCTTCGGTGAGCCGGGGGAACGTGAATATGTGTTTGTTTTTCGAATTTGAGCTCTATCTGCAAAGGGCACTTTTCTTGCTAAAGGCAGTTTTTCCTAACAAATGCAAGATATAACATGGGCTATCTCCACAAGGAGACATCAGATCTGTAAAACTCATGGTTTTTTGGTCTTCGGTGAGCCGGGGGAACATGAATATGTGTTTGTTTTTCGAATTTGAGCTCTATCTGCAAAGGGCACTTTTCTTGCTAAAAGCAGTTTTTCCTAACAAATGCAAGATATAACATGGGCTATCTCCGCAAGGAGACATCAGAACTGCAAAACGCATGGTTTTTTGGTCTTCGGGGAGGTTGGGGAACATGAATACGTGTTTGTTTTTCGAATTTGAGCTCTATCTGCAAAGGGCACTTTTCATGCTATAAACAGTTTTTGCTAACAAATGCAAAATATAACATGGGCTATCTCCACAAGGAGACATCAGATCTGTAAAACTCATGGTTTTTTTGTATTCGGTGAGCCGGGGGAACATGAATATGTGTTTGTTTTTCGAATTTGAGCTCTATCTGCAAAGGGCACTTTTCTTGCTATAAGCAGTTTTTCCTAACAAATGCAAGATATAACATGGGCTATCTCTGCAAGGAGACATCAGATCTGCATAACTCATGGTTTTTTGGTCTTCGGTGAGCCGGGGGAACATGAATATGTGTTTGTTTTTCGAATTTGAGCTCTATCTGCAAAGGGCACTTTTCTTGCTAAAAGCAGTTTTTCCTAACAAATGCAAGATATAACATGGGCTATCTCCGCAAGGAGACATCAGATCTGCATAACTCATCTTTTTTTGGTCTTCGGTGAGCCGGGGGAACATGAATATGTGTTTGTTTTTCGAATTTGAGCTCTATCTGCAAAGGGCACTTTTCTTGCTAAAAGCAGTTTTTCCTAACAAATGCAAGATATAACATGGGCTATCTCCGCAAGGAGACAACAGAACTGCAAAACGCATGGTTTTTTGGTCTTCGGGGAGGTTGGGGAACATGAATACGTGTTTGTTTTTCGAATTTGAGCTCTATCTGCAAAGGGCACTTTTCTTGCTAAAAGCAGTTTTTCCTAACAAATGCAAGAGAAACATGGGCTATCTCCGCAAGGAGACATCAGAACTGCAAAACGCATGGTTTTTTGGTCTTCGGGGAGGTTGGGGAACATGAATACGTGTTTGTTTTTCGAATTTGAGCTCTATCTGCAAAGGGCACTTTTCTTGCTAAAAGCAGTTTTTCCTAACAAATGCAAGATATAACATGGGCTATCTCCGCAAGGAGACATCAGATCTGCATAACTCATGGTTTTTTGGTCTTCGGTGAGCCGGGGGAACGTGAATATGTGTTTGTTTTTCGAATTTGAGCTCTATCTGCAAAGGGCACTTTTCTTGCTAAAAGCAGTTTTTCCTAACAAATGCAAGATATAACATGGGCTATCTCCGCAAGGAGACATCAGATCTGTAAAACTCATTGTTTTTTGGTCTTCGGGGAGGTTGGGGAACATGAATACGTGTTTGTTTTTCGAATTTGAGCTCTATCTGCAAAGGGCACTTTTCTTGCTAAAAGCAGTTTTTCCTAACAAATGCAAGAGAAACATGGGCTATCTCCGCAAGGAGACATCAGAACTGCAAAACGCATGGTTTTTTGGTCTTCGGGGAGGTTGGGGAACATGAATACGTGTTTGTTTTTCGAATTTGAGCTCTATCTGCAAAGGGCACTTTTCTTGCTAAAAGCAGTTTTTCCTAACAAATGCAAGATATAACATGGGCTATCTCCGCAAGGAGACATCAGATCTGCATAACTCATGGTTTTTTGGTCTTCGGTGAGCCGGGGGAACGTGAATATGTGTTTGTTTTTCGAATTTGAGCTCTATCTGCAAAGGGCACTTTTCTTGCTAAAAGCAGTTTTTCCTAACAAATGCAAGATATAACATGGGCTATCTCCGCAAGGAGACATCAGATCTGTAAAACTCATTGTTTTTTGGTCTTCGGGGAGGTTGGGGAACATGAATACGTGTTTGTTTTTCGAATTTGAGCTCTATCTGCAAAGGGCACTTTTCTTGCTAAAAGCAGTTTTTCCTAACAAATGCAAGATATAACATGGGCTATCTCCGCAAGGAGACAACAGAACTGCAAAACGCATGGTTTTTTGGTCTTCGGGGAGGTTGGGGAACATGAATAGGTGTTTGTTTTTCGAATTTGAGCTCTATCTGCAAAGGGCACTTTTCTTGCTAAAAGCAGTTTTTCCTAACAAATGCAAGATATAACATGGGCTATCTCCGCAAGGAGACATCAGATCTGCATAACTCATGGTTTTTTGGTCTTCGGTGAGCCGGGGGAACGTGAATATGTGTTTGTTTTTCGAATTTGAGCTCTATCTGCAAAGGGCACTTTTCTTGCTAAAAGCAGTTTTTCCTAACAAATGCAAGATATAACATGGGCTATCTCCACAAGGAGACATCAGATCTGTAAAACTCATGGTTTTTTGGTCTTCGGTGAGCCGGGGGAACATGAATATGTGTTTGTTTTTCGAATTTGAGCTCTATCTGCAAAGGGCACTTTTCTTGCTAAAAGCAGTTTTTCCTAACAAATGCAAGATATAACATGGGCTATCTCCGCAAGGAGACATCAGAACTGCAAAACGCATGGTTTTTTGGTCTTCGGGGAGGTTGGGGAACATGAATACGTGTTTGTTTTTCGAATTTGAGCTCTATCTGCAAAGGGCACTTTTCATGCTATAAACAGTTTTTGCTAACAAATGCAAAATATAACATGGGCTATCTCCACAAGGAGACATCAGATCTGTAAAACTCATGGTTTTTTTGTATTCGGGGAGGTTGGGGAACATGAATACGTGTTTGTTTTTCGAATTTGAGCTCTATCTGCAAAGGGCACTTTTCATGCTATAAACAGTTTTTGCTAACAAATGCAAAATATAACATGGGCTATCTCCACAAGGAGACATCAGATCTGTAAAACTCATGGTTTTTTTGTATTCGGTGAGCCGGGGGAACATGAATATGTGTTTGTTTTTCGAATTTGAGCTCTATCTGCAAAGGGCACTTTTCTTGCTATAAGCAGTTTTTCCTAACAAATGCAAGATATAACATGGGCTATCTCCGCAAGGAGACATCAGAACTGCAAAACGCATGGTTTTTTGGTCTTCGGGGAGGTTGGGGAACATGAATACGTGTTTGTTTTTCGAATTTGAGCTCTATCTGCAAAGGGCACTTTTCATGCTATAAACAGTTTTTGCTAACAAATGCAAAATATAACATGGGCTATCTCCACAAGGAGACATCAGATCTGTAAAACTCATGGTTTTTTTGTATTCGGTGAGCCGGGGGAACATGAATATGTGTTTGTTTTTCGAATTTGAGCTCTATCTGCAAAGGGCACTTTTCATGCTATAAACAGTTTTTGCTAACAAATGCAAAATATAACATGGGCTATCTCCACAAGGAGACATCAGATCTGTAAAACTCATGGTTTTTTTGTATTCGGGGAGGTTGGGGAACATGAATACGTGTTTGTTTTTCGAATTTGAGCTCTATCTGCAAAGGGCACTTTTCATGCTATAAACAGTTTTTGCTAACAAATGCAAAATATAACATGGGCTATCTCCACAAGGAGACATCAGATCTGTAAAACTCATGGTTTTTTTGTATTCGGTGAGCCGGGGGAACATGAATATGTGTTTGTTTTTCGAATTTGAGCTCTATCTGCAAAGGGCACTTTTCTTGCTATAAGCAGTTTTTCCTAACAAATGCAAGATATAACATGGGCTATCTCCGCAAGGAGACATCAGAACTGCAAAACGCATGGTTTTTTGGTCTTCGGGGAGGTTGGGGAACATGAATACGTGTTTGTTTTTCGAATTTGAGCTCTATCTGCAAAGGGCACTTTTCATGCTATAAACAGTTTTTGCTAACAAATGCAAAATATAACATGGGCTATCTCCACAAGGAGACATCAGATCTGTAAAACTCATGGTTTTTTTGTATTCGGTGAGCCGGGGGAACATGAATATGTGTTTGTTTTTCGAATTTGAGCTCTATCTGCAAAGGGCACTTTTCTTGCTATAAGCAGTTTTTCCTAACAAATGCAAGATATAACATGGGCTATCTCCGCAAGGAGACATCAGATCTGCATAACTCATGGTTTTTTGGTCTTCGGTGAGCCGGGAGAACATGAATATGTGTTTGTTTTTCGAATTTGAGCTCTATCTGCAAAGGGCACTTTTCATGCTAAAAGCAGTTTTTCCTAACAAATGCAAGATATAACATGGGCTATCTCTGCAAGGAGACATCAGATCTGCATAACTCATGGTTTTTTGGTCTTCGGTGAGCCGGGGGAACATGAATATGTGTTTGTTTTTCGAATTTGAGCTCTATCTGCAAAGGGCACTTTTCTTGCTAAAAGCAGTTTTTCCTAACAAATGCAAGATATAACATGGGCTATCTCCGCAAGGAGACATCAGATCTGCATAACTCATCTTTTTTTGGTCTTCGGTGAGCCGGGGGAACATGAATATGTGTTTGTTTTTCGAATTTGAGCTCTATCTGCAAAGGGCACTTTTTTTGCTAAAAGCAGTTTTTCCTAACAAATGCAAGATATAACATGGGCTATCTCCGCAAGGAGACAACAGAACTGCAAAACGCATGGTTTTTTGGTCTTCGGGGAGGTTGGGGAACATGAATACGTGTTTGTTTTTCGAATTTGAGCTCTATCTGCAAAGGGCACTTTTCTTGCTAAAAGCAGTTTTTCCTAACAAATGCAAGAGAAACATGGGCTATCTCCGCAAGGAGACATCAGAACTGCAAAACGCATGGTTTTTTGGTCTTCGGGGAGGTTGGGGAACATGAATACGTGTTTGTTTTTCGAATTTGAGCTCTATCTGCAAAGGGCACTTTTCTTGCTAAAAGCAGTTTTTCCTAACAAATGCAAGATATAACATGGGCTATCTCCGCAAGGAGACATCAGATCTGCATAACTCATGGTTTTTTGGTCTTCGGTGAGCCGGGGGAACGTGAATATGTGTTTGTTTTTCGAATTTGAGCTCTATCTGCAAAGGTCACTTTTCTTGCTAAAAGCAGTTTTTCCTAACAAATGCAAGATATAACATGGGCTATCTCCGCAAGGAGACATCAGATCTGTAAAACTCATTGTTTTTTGGTCTTCGGGGAGGTTGGGGAACATGAATACGTGTTTGTTTTTCGAATTTGAGCTCTATCTGCAAAGGGCACTTTTCTTGCTAAAAGCAGTTTTTCCTAACAAATGCAAGATATAACATGGGCTATCTCCGCAAGGAGACAACAGAACTGCAAAACGCATGGTTTTTTGGTCTTCGGGGAGGTTGGGGAACATGAATACGTGTTTGTTTTTCGAATTTGAGCTCTATCTGCAAAGGGCACTTTTCTTGCTAAAAGCAGTTTTTCCTAACAAATGCAAGATATAACATGGGCTATCTCCGCAAGGAGACATCAGATCTGCATAACTCATGGTTTTTTGGTCTTCGGTGAGCCGGGGGAACGTGAATATGTGTTTGTTTTTCGAATTTGAGCTCTATCTGCAAAGGGCACTTTTCTTGCTAAAAGCAGTTTTTCCTAACAAATGCAAGATATAACATGGGCTATCTCCACAAGGAGACATCAGATCTGTAAAACTCATGGTTTTTTGGTCTTCGGTGAGCCGGGGGAACATGAATATGTGTTTGTTTTTCGAATTTGAGCTCTATCTGCAAAGGGCACTTTTCTTGCTAAAAGCAGTTTTTCCTAACAAATGCAAGATATAACATGGGCTATCTCCGCAAGGAGACATCAGAACTGCAAAACGCATGGTTTTTTGGTCTTCGGTGAGCCGGGGGAACATGAATATGTGTTTGTTTTTCGAATTTGAGCTCTATCTGCAAAGGGCACTTTTCTTGCTAAAAGCAGTTTTTCCTAACAAATGCAAGATATAACATGGGCTATCTCCGCAAGGAGACATCAGATCTGCATATCTCATGGTTTTTTGGTCTTCGGTGAGCCCGGAGAACGTGAATATGTGTTTGTTTTTCGAATTTAAGCTCTATCTGCAAAGGGCACTTTTCTTGCTAAAAGCAGTTTTTCCTAACAAATGCAAGATATAACATGGGCTATCTCCGCAAGGAGACATCAGAACTGCAAAACGCATGGTTTTTTGGTCTTCGGGGAGGTTGGGGAACATGAATACGTGTTTGTTTTTCGAATTTGAGCTCTATCTGCAAAGGGCACTTTTCTTGCTAAAAGCAGTTTTTCCTAACAAATGCAAGATATAACATGGGCTATCTCCGCAAGGAGACATCAGAACTGCAAAACGCATGGTTTTTTGGTCTTCGGGGAGGTTGGGAACATGAATACTTGTTTGTTTTTCGAATTTGAGCTCTATCTGCAAAGGGCACTTTTCTTGCTAAAAGCAGTTTTTCCTAACAAATGCAAGATATAACATGGGCTATCTCCGCAAGGAGACATCAGAACTGCAAAACGCATGGTTTTTTGGTCTTCGGGGAGGTTGGGGAACATGAATACGTGTTTGTTTTTCGAATTTGAGCTCCATCTGCAAAGGGCACTTTTCTTGCTAAAAGCAGTTTTTCCTAACAAATGCAAGATATAACATGGGCTATCTCCGCAAGGAGACAACAGAACTGCAAAACGCATGGTTTTTTGGTCTTCGGGGAGGTTGGGGAACATGAATACGTGTTTGTTTTTCGAATTTGAGCTCCATCTGCAAAGGGCACTTTTCTTGCTAAAAGCAGTTTTTCCTAACAAATGCAAGATATAACATGGGCTATCTCCGCAAGGAGACATCAGATCTGCATAACTCATGGTTTTTTGGTCTTCGGTGAGCCGGGGGAACGTGAATATGTGTTTGTTTTTCGAATTTGAGCTCTATCTGCAAAGGGCACTTTTCTTGCTAAAAGCAGTTTTTCCTAACAAATGCAAGATATAACATGGGCTATCTCCGCAAGGAGACATCAGATCTGTAAAACTCATGGTTTTTTGGTCTTCAGGGAGGTTGGGGAACATGAATACGTGTTTGTTTTTCGAATTTGAGCTCTATCTGCAAAGGGCACTTTTCTTGCTAAAAGCAGTTTTTCCTAACAAATGCAAGATATAACATGGGCTATCTCCGCAAGGAGACATCAGAACTGCAAAACGCATGGTTTTTTGGTCTTCGGTGAGCCCGGAGAACGTGAATATGTGTTTGTTTTTCGAATTTAAGCTCTAGCTGCAAAGGGCACTTTTCTTGCTAAAAGCAGTTTTTCCTAACAAATGCAAGATATAACATGGGCTATCTCCGCAAGGAGACATCAGAACTGCAAAACGCATGGTTTTTTGGTCTTCGGGGAGGTTGGGGAACATGAATACGTGTTTGTTTTTCGAATTTGAGCTCTATCTGCAAAGGGCACTTTTCTTGCTAAAAGCAGTTTTTCCTAACAAATGCAAGATATAACATGGGCTATCTCCGCAAGGAGACATCAGAACTGCAAAACGCATGGTTTTTTGGTCTTCGGGGAGGTTGGGGAACATGAATACGTGTTTGTTTTTCGAATTTGAGCTCTATCTGCAAAGGGCACTTTTCTTGCTAAAAGCAGTTTTTCCTAACAAATGCAAGATATAACATGGGCTATCTCCGCAAGGAGACATCAGATCTGCATAACTCATGGTTTTTTGGTCTTCGGTGAGCCGGGGGAACGTGAATATGTGTTTGTTTTTCGAATTTGAGCTCTATCTGCAAAGGGCACTTTTCTTGCTAAAGGCAGTTTTTCCTAACAAATGCAAGATATAACATGGGCTATCTCCACAAGGAGACATCAGATCTGTAAAACTCATGGTTTTTTGGTCTTCGGTGAGCCGGGGGAACATGAATATGTGTTTGTTTTTCGAATTTGAGCTCTATCTGCAAAGGGCACTTTTCTTGCTAAAAGCAGTTTTTCCTAACAAATGCAAGATATAACATGGGCTATCTCCGCAAGGAGACATCAGAACTGCAAAACGCATGGTTTTTTGGTCTTCGGGGAGGTTGGGGAACATGAATATGTGTTTGTTTTTCGAATTTGAGCTCTATCTGCAAAGGGCACTTTTCTTGCTAAAAGCAGTTTTTCCTAACAAATGCAAGATATAACATGGGCTAAATCCGCAAGGAGACATCAGATCTGCATAACTCATGGTTTTTTGGTCTTCGGTGAGCCCGGAGAACGTGAATATGTGTTTGTTTTTCGAATTTGAGTTCTATCGGCAAAGGGCACTTTTCTTGCTAAAAGCAGTTTTTCCTAACAAATGCAAGATATAACATGGGCTATCTCCGCAAGGAGACATCAGAACTGCAAAACGCATGGTTTTTTGGTCTTCGGGGAGGTTGGGGAACATGAATACGTGTTTGTTTTTCGAATTTGAGCTCTATCTGCAAAGGGCACTTTTCATGCTATAAACAGTTTTTGCTAACAAATGCAAAATATAACATGGGCTATCTCCACAAGGAGACATCAGATCTGTAAAACTCATGGTTTTTTTGTATTCGGTGAGCCGGGGGAACATGAATATGTGTTTGTTTTTCGAATTTGAGCTCTATCTGCAAAGGGCACTTTTCTTGCTAAAAGCAGTTTTTCCTAACAAATGCAAGATATAACATGGGCTAAATCCGCAAGGAGACATCAGATCTGCATAACTCATGGTTTTTTGGTCTTCGGTGAGCCCGGAGAACGTGAATATGTGTTAGTTTTTCGAATTTGAGTTCTATCTGCAAAGGGCACTTTTCTTGCTAAAAGCAGTTTTTCCTAACAAATGCAAGATATAACATGGGCTATCTCCGCAAGGAGACATCAGAACTGCAAAACGCATGGTTTTTTGGTCTTCGGGAAGGTTGGGGAACATGAATACGTGTTTGTTTTTCGAATTTGAGCTCTATCTGCAAAGGGCACTTTTCATGCTATAAACAGTTTTTGCTAACAAATGCAAAATATAACATGGGCTATCTCCACAAGGAGACATCAGATCTGTAAAACTCATGGTTTTTTTGTATTCGGTGAGCCGGGGGAACATGAATATGTGTTTGTTTTTCGAATTTGAGCTCTATCTGCAAAGGGCACTTTTCTTGCTATAAGCAGTTTTTCCTAACAAATGCAAGATATAACATGGGCTATCTCCGCAAGGAGACATCAGATCTGCATAACTCATGGTTTTTTGGTCTTCGGTGAGCCGGGAGAACATGAATATGTGTTTGTTTTTCGAATTTGAGCTCTATCTGCAAAGGGCACTTTTCATGCTAAAAGCAGTTTTTCCTAACAAATGCAAGATATAACATGGGCTATCTCTGCAAGGAGACATCAGATCTGCATAACTCATGGTTTTTTGGTCTTCGGTGAGCCGGGGGAACATGAATATGTGTTTGTTTTTCGAATTTGAGCTCTATCTGCAAAGGGCACTTTTCTTGCTAAAAGCATTTTTTCCTAACAAATGCAAGATATAACATGGGCTATCTCCGCAAGGAGACATCAGATCTGCATAACTCATCTTTTTTTGGTCTTCGGTGAGCCGGGGGAACATGAATATGTGTTTGTTTTTCGAATTTGAGCTCTATCTGCAAAGGGCACTTTTCTTGCTAAAAGCAGTTTTTCCTAACAAATGCAAGATATAACATGGGCTATCTCCACAAGGAGACATCAGATCTGTAAAACTCATGGTTTTTTGGTCTTCGGTGAGCCGGGGGAACATGAATATGTGTTTGTTTTTCGAATTTGAGCTCTATCTGCAAAGGGCACTTTTCTTGCTAAAAGCAGTTTTTCCTAACAAATGCAAGATATAACATGGGCTATCTCCGCAAGGAGACATCAGAACTGCAAAACGCATGGTTTTTTGGTCTTCGGTGAGCCGGGGGAACATGAATATGTGTTTGTTTTTCGAATTTGAGCTCTATCTGCAAAGGGCACTTTTCTTGCTAAAAGCAGTTTTTCCTAACAAATGCAAGATATAACATGGGCTATCTCCGCAAGGAGACATCAGATCTGCATATCTCATGGTTTTTTGGTCTTCGGTGAGCCCGGAGAACGTGAATATGTGTTTGTTTTTCGAATTTAAGCTCTATCTGCAAAGGGCACTTTTCTTGCTAAAAGCAGTTTTTCCTAACAAATGCAAGATATAACATGGGCTATCTCCGCAAGGAGACATCAGAACTGCAAAACGCATGGTTTTTTGGTCTTCGGGGAGGTTGGGGAACATGAATACGTGTTTGTTTTTCGAATTTGAGCTCTATCTGCAAAGGGCACTTTTCTTGCTAAAAGCAGTTTTTCCTAACAAATGCAAGATATAACATGGGCTATCTCCGCAAGGAGACATCAGAACTGCAAAACGCATGGTTTTTTGGTCTTCGGGGAGGTTGGGAACATGAATACTTGTTTGTTTTTCGAATTTGAGCTCTATCTGCAAAGGGCACTTTTCTTGCTAAAAGCAGTTTTTCCTAACAAATGCAAGATATAACATGGGCTATCTCCGCAAGGAGACATCAGAACTGCAAAACGCATGGTTTTTTGGTCTTCGGGGAGGTTGGGGAACATGAATACGTGTTTGTTTTTCGAATTTGAGCTCTATCTGCAAAGGGCACTTTTCTTGCTAAAAGCAGTTTTTCCTAACAAATGCAAGATATAACATGGGCTAAATCCGCAAGGAGACATCAGATCTGCATAACTCATGGTTTTTTGGTCTTCGGTGAGCCCGGAGAACGTGAATATGTGTTAGTTTTTCGAATTTGAGTTCTATCTGCAAAGGGCACTTTTCTTGCTAAAAGCAGTTTTTCCTAACAAATGCAAGATATAACATGGGCTATCTCCGCAAGGAGACATCAGAACTGCAAAACGCATGGTTTTTTGGTCTTCGGGAAGGTTGGGGAACATGAATACGTGTTTGTTTTTCGAATTTGAGCTCTATCTGCAAAGGGCACTTTTCATGCTATAAACAGTTTTTGCTAACAAATGCAAAATATAACATGGGCTATCTCCACAAGGAGACATCAGATCTGTAAAACTCATGGTTTTTTTGTATTCGGTGAGCCGGGGGAACATGAATATGTGTTTGTTTTTCGAATTTGAGCTCTATCTGCAAAGGGCACTTTTCTTGCTATAAGCAGTTTTTCCTAACAAATGCAAGATATAACATGGGCTATCTCCGCAAGGAGACATCAGATCTGCATAACTCATGGTTTTTTGGTCTTCGGTGAGCCGGGAGAACATGAATATGTGTTTGTTTTTCGAATTTGAGCTCTATCTGCAAAGGGCACTTTTCATGCTAAAAGCAGTTTTTCCTAACAAATGCAAGATATAACATGGGCTATCTCTGCAAGGAGACATCAGATCTGCATAACTCATGGTTTTTTGGTCTTCGGTGAGCCGGGGGAACATGAATATGTGTTTGTTTTTCGAATTTGAGCTCTATCTGCAAAGGGCACTTTTCTTGCTAAAAGCATTTTTTCCTAACAAATGCAAGATATAACATGGGCTATCTCCGCAAGGAGACATCAGATCTGCATAACTCATCTTTTTTTGGTCTTCGGTGAGCCGGGGGAACATGAATATGTGTTTGTTTTTCGAATTTGAGCTCTATCTGCAAAGGGCACTTTTCTTGCTAAAAGCAGTTTTTCCTAACAAATGCAAGATATAACATGGGCTATCTCCACAAGGAGACATCAGATCTGTAAAACTCATGGTTTTTTGGTCTTCGGTGAGCCGGGGGAACATGAATATGTGTTTGTTTTTCGAATTTGAGCTCTATCTGCAAAGGGCACTTTTCTTGCTAAAAGCAGTTTTTCCTAACAAATGCAAGATATAACATGGGCTATCTCCGCAAGGAGACATCAGAACTGCAAAACGCATGGTTTTTTGGTCTTCGGTGAGCCGGGGGAACATGAATATGTGTTTGTTTTTCGAATTTGAGCTCTATCTGCAAAGGGCACTTTTCTTGCTAAAAGCAGTTTTTCCTAACAAATGCAAGATATAACATGGGCTATCTCCGCAAGGAGACATCAGATCTGCATATCTCATGGTTTTTTGGTCTTCGGTGAGCCCGGAGAACGTGAATATGTGTTTGTTTTTCGAATTTAAGCTCTATCTGCAAAGGGCACTTTTCTTGCTAAAAGCAGTTTTTCCTAACAAATGCAAGATATAACATGGGCTATCTCCGCAAGGAGACATCAGAACTGCAAAACGCATGGTTTTTTGGTCTTCGGGGAGGTTGGGGAACATGAATACGTGTTTGTTTTTCGAATTTGAGCTCTATCTGCAAAGGGCACTTTTCTTGCTAAAAGCAGTTTTTCCTAACAAATGCAAGATATAACATGGGCTATCTCCGCAAGGAGACATCAGAACTGCAAAACGCATGGTTTTTTGGTCTTCGGGGAGGTTGGGAACATGAATACTTGTTTGTTTTTCGAATTTGAGCTCTATCTGCAAAGGGCACTTTTCTTGCTAAAAGCAGTTTTTCCTAACAAATGCAAGATATAACATGGGCTATCTCCGCAAGGAGACATCAGAACTGCAAAACGCATGGTTTTTTGGTCTTCGGGGAGGTTGGGGAACATGAATACGTGTTTGTTTTTCGAATTTGAGCTCTATCTGCAAAGGGCACTTTTCATGCTATAAACAGTTTTTGCTAACAAATGCAAAATATAACATGGGCTATCTCCACAAGGAGACATCAGATCTGTAAAACTCATGGTTTTTTTGTATTCGGTGAGCCGGGGGAACATGAATATGTGTTTGTTTTTCGAATTTGAGCTCTATCTGCAAAGGGCACTTTTCTTGCTAAAAGCAGTTTTTCCTAACAAATGCAAGATATAACATGGGCTATCTCCGCAAGGAGACAACAGAACTGCAAAACGCATGGTTTTTTGGTCTTCGGGGAGGTTGGGGAACATGAATACGTGTTTGTTTTTCGAATTTGAGCTCCATCTGCAAAGGGCACTTTTCTTGCTAAAAGCAGTTTTTCCTAACAAATGCAAGATATAACATGGGCTATCTCCGCAAGGAGACATCAGATCTGCATAACTCATGGTTTTTTGGTCTTCGGTGAGCCGGGGGAACGTGAATATGTGTTTGTTTTTCGAATTTGAGCTCTATCTGCAAAGGGCACTTTTCTTGCTAAAAGCAGTTTTTCCTAACAAATGCAAGATATAACATGGGCTATCTCCGCAAGGAGACATCAGATCTGTAAAACTCATGGTTTTTTGGTCTTCGGGGAGGTTGGGGAACATGAATACGTGTTTGTTTTTCGAATTTGAGCTCTATCTGCAAAGGGCACTTTTCTTGCTAAAAGCAGTTTTTCCTAACAAATGCAAGATATAACATGGGCTATCTCCGCAAGGAGACATCAGAACTGCAAAACGCATGGTTTTTTGGTCTTCGGGGAGGTTGGGGAACATGAATACGTGTTTGTTTTTCGAATTTGAGCTCTATCTGCAAAGGGCACTTTTCTTGCTAAAAGCAGTTTTTCCTAACAAATGCAAGATATAACATGGGCTATCTCCGCAAGGAGACATCAGAACTGCAAAACGCATGGTTTTTTGGTCTTCGGGGAGGTTGGGAACATGAATACTTGTTTGTTTTTCGAATTTGAGCTCTATCTGCAAAGGGCACTTTTCTTGCTAAAAGCAGTTTTTCCTAACAAATGCAAGATATAACATGGGCTATCTCCGCAAGGAGACATCAGAACTGCAAAACGCATGGTTTTTTGGTCTTCGGGGAGGTTGGGGAACATGAATACGTGTTTGTTTTTCGAATTTGAGCTCTATCTGCAAAGGGCACTTTTCATGCTATAAACAGTTTTTGCTAACAAATGCAAAATATAACATGGGCTATCTCCACAAGGAGACATCAGATCTGTAAAACTCATGGTTTTTTTGTATTCGGTGAGCCGGGGGAACATGAATATGTGTTTGTTTTTCGAATTTGAGCTCTATCTGCAAAGGGCACTTTTCTTGCTAAAAGCAGTTTTTCCTAACAAATGCAAGATATAACATGGGCTATCTCCGCAAGGAGACAACAGAACTGCAAAACGCATGGTTTTTTGGTCTTCGGGGAGGTTGGGGAACATGAATACGTGTTTGTTTTTCGAATTTGAGCTCCATCTGCAAAGGGCACTTTTCTTGCTAAAAGCAGTTTTTCCTAACAAATGCAAGATATAACATGGGCTATCTCCGCAAGGAGACATCAGATCTGCATAACTCATGGTTTTTTGGTCTTCGGTGAGCCGGGGGAACGTGAATATGTGTTTGTTTTTCGAATTTGAGCTCTATCTGCAAAGGGCACTTTTCTTGCTAAAAGCAGTTTTTCCTAACAAATGCAAGATATAACATGGGCTATCTCCGCAAGGAGACATCAGATCTGTAAAACTCATGGTTTTTTGGTCTTCGGGGAGGTTGGGGAACATGAATACGTGTTTGTTTTTCGAATTTGAGCTCTATCTGCAAAGGGCACTTTTCTTGCTAAAAGCAGTTTTTCCTAACAAATGCAAGATATAACATGGGCTATCTCCGCAAGGAGACATCAGAACTGCAAAACGCATGGTTTTTTGGTCTTCGGTGAGCCCGGAGAACGTGAATATGTGTTTGTTTTTCGAATTTAAGCTCTAGTTGCAAAGGGCACTTTTCTTGCTAAAAGCAGTTTTTCCTAACAAATGCAAGATATAACATGGGCTATCTCCGCAAGGAGACATCAGAACTGCAAAACGCATGGTTTTTCGGTCTTCGGGGAGGTTGGGGAACATGAATACGTGTTTGTTTTTCGAATTTGAGCTCTATCTGCAAAGGGCACTTTTCTTGCTAAAAGCAGTTTTTCCTAACAAATGCAAGATATAACATGGGCTATCTCCACAAGGAGACATCAGATCTGTAAAACTCATGGTTTTTTGGTCTTCGGTGAGCCGGGGGAACATGAATATGTGTTTGTTTTTCGAATTTGAGCTCTATCTGCAAAGGGCACTTTTCTTGCTAAAAGCAGTTTTTCCTAACAAATGCAAGATATAACATGGGCTATCTCCGCAAGGAGACATCAGAACTGCAAAACGCATGGTTTTTTGGTCTTCGGGGAGGTTGGGGAACATGAATATGTGTTTGTTTTTCGAATTTGAGCTCTATCTGCAAAGGGCACTTTTCTTGCTAAAAGCAGTTTTTCCTAACAAATGCAAGATATAACATGGGCTAAATCCGCAAGGAGACATCAGATCTGCATAACTCATGGTTTTTTGGTCTTCGGTGAGCCCGGAGAACGTGAATATGTGTTTGTTTTTCGAATTTGAGTTCTATCTGCAAAGGGCACTTTTCTTGCTAAAAGCAGTTTTTCCTAACAAATGCAAGATATAACATGGGCTATCTCCGCAAGGAGACATCAGAACTGCAAAACGCATGGTTTTTTGGTCTTCGGGGAGGTTGGGGAACATGAATACGTGTTTGTTTTTCGAATTTGAGCTCTATCTGCAAAGGGCACTTTTCATGCTATAAACAGTTTTTGCTAACAAATGCAAAATATAACATGGGCTATCTCCACAAGGAGACATCAGATCTGTAAAACTCATGGTTTTTTTGTATTCGGTGAGCCGGGGGAACATGAATATGTGTTTGTTTTTCGAATTTGAGCTCTATCTGCAAAGGGCACTTTTCTTGCTAAAAGCAGTTTTTCCTAACAAATGCAAGATATAACATGGGCTAAATCCGCAAGGAGACATCAGATCTGCATAACTCATGGTTTTTTGGTCTTCGGTGAGCCCGGAGAACGTGAATATGTGTTAGTTTTTCGAATTTGAGTTCTATCTGCAAAGGGCACTTTTCTTGCTAAAAGCAGTTTTTCCTAACAAATGCAAGATATAACATGGGCTATCTCCGCAAGGAGACATCAGAACTGCAAAACGCATGGTTTTTTGGTCTTCGGGAAGGTTGGGGAACATGAATACGTGTTTGTTTTTCGAATTTGAGCTCTATCTGCAAAGGGCACTTTTCATGCTATAAACAGTTTTTGCTAACAAATGCAAAATATAACATGGGCTATCTCCACAAGGAGACATCAGATCTGTAAAACTCATGGTTTTTTTGTATTCGGTGAGCCGGGGGAACATGAATATGTGTTTGTTTTTCGAATTTGAGCTCTATCTGCAAAGGGCACTTTTCTTGCTATAAGCAGTTTTTCCTAACAAATGCAAGATATAACATGGGCTATCTCCGCAAGGAGACATCAGATCTGCATAACTCATGGTTTTTTGGTCTTCGGTGAGCCGGGAGAACATGAATATGTGTTTGTTTTTCGAATTTGAGCTCTATCTGCAAAGGGCACTTTTCATGCTAAAAGCAGTTTTTCCTAACAAATGCAAGATATAACATGGGCTATCTCTGCAAGGAGACATCAGATCTGCATAACTCATGGTTTTTTGGTCTTCGGTGAGCCGGGGGAACATGAATATGTGTTTGTTTTTCGAATTTGAGCTCTATCTGCAAAGGGCACTTTTCTTGCTAAAAGCATTTTTTCCTAACAAATGCAAGATATAACATGGGCTATCTCCGCAAGGAGACATCAGATCTGCATAACTCATCTTTTTTTGGTCTTCGGTGAGCCGGGGGAACATGAATATGTGTTTGTTTTTCGAATTTGAGCTCTATCTGCAAAGGGCACTTTTTTTGCTAAAAGCAGTTTTTCCTAACAAATGCAAGATATAACATGGGCTATCTCCGCAAGGAGACAACAGAACTGCAAAACGCATGGTTTTTTGGTCTTCGGGGAGGTTGGGGAACATGAATACGTGTTTGTTTTTCGAATTTGAGCTCTATCTGCAAAGGGCACTTTTCTTGCTAAAAGCAGTTTTTCCTAACAAATGCAAGATATAACATGGGCTATCTCCGCAAGGAGACATCAGATCTGCATAACTCATGGTTTTTTGGTCTTCGGTGAGCCGGGGGAACGTGAATATGTGTTTGTTTTTCGAATTTGAGCTCTATCTGCAAAGGGCACTTTTCTTGCTAAAACCAGTTTTTCCTAACAAATGCAAGATATAACATGGGCTATCTCCGCAAGGAGACATCAGATCTGCATAACTCATCTTTTTTTGGTCTTCGGTGAGCCGGGGGAACATGAATACGTGTTTGTTTTTCGAATTTGAGCTCTATCTGCAATGGGCACTTTTCATGCTATAAACAGTTTTTACTAACAAATGCAAGATATAACATGGGCAATCTCCGCAAGGAGACATCAGAACTGCAAAATGCATGGTTTTTTGGTCTTCTGGGAGGTTGGGGAACATGAATACGTGTTTGTTTTTCGAATTTGAGCTCTATCTGCAAAGGGCACTTTTCTTGCTAAAAGCAGTTTTTCCTAACAAATGCAAGATATAACGGGCTATCTCCGCAAGGAGACATCAGAACTGCAAAACGCATGGTTTTTTTGTCTTCGGGGAGGTTGGGGAACATGAATACGTGTTTGTTTTTCGAATTTGAGCTCTATCTGCAAAGGGCACTTTTCTTGCTAAAAGCAGTTTTTCCTAACAAATGCAAGATATAACATGGGCTATCTCCGCAAGGAGACATCAGATCTGCATAACTCATGGTTTTTTGGTCTTCGGTGAGCCGGGGGAACGTGAATTTGTGTTTGTTTTTCGAATTTGAGCTCTATCTGCAAAGGGCACTTTTCTTGCTAAAAGCAGTTTTTCCTAACAAATGCAAGATATAACATGGGCTATCTCCGCAAGGAGACATCAGATCTGTAAAACTCATGGTTTTTTGGTCTTCGGGGAGGTTGGGGAACATGAATACGTGTTTGTTTTTCGAATTTGAGCTCTATCTGCAAAGGGCACTTTTCTTGCTAAAAGCAGTTTTTCCTAACAAATGCAAGATATAACATGGGCTATCTCCGCAAGGAGACATCAGAACTGCAAAACGCATGGTTTTTTGGTCTTCGGTGAGCCGGGGGAACATGAATATGTGTTTGTTTTTCGAATTTGAGCTCTATCTGCAAAGGGCACTTTTCTTGCTAAAAGCAGTTTTTCCTAACAAATGCAAGATATAACATGGGCTATCTCCGCAAGGAGACATCAGATCTGCATATCTCATGGTTTTTTGGTCTTCGGTGAGCCCGGAGAACGTGAATATGTGTTTGTTTTTCGAATTTAAGCTCTAGCTGCAAAGGGCACTTTTCTTGCTAAAAGCAGTTTTTCCTAACAAATGCAAGATATAACATGGGCTATCTCCGCAAGGAGACATCAGAACTGCAAAACGCATGGTTTTTTGGTCTTCGGGGAGGTTGGGGAACATGAATACGTGTTTGTTTTTCGAATTTGAGCTCTATCTGCAAAGGGCACTTTTCTTGCTAAAAGCAGTTTTTCCTAACAAATGCAAGATATAACATGGGCTATCTCCGCAAGGAGACATCAGAACTGCAAAACTCATGGTTTTTTGGTCTTCGGTGAGCCGGGGGAACATGAATATGTGTTTGTTTTTCGAATTTGAGCTCTATCTGCAAAGGGCACTTTTCTTGCTAAAAGCAGTTTTTCCTAACAAATGCAAGATATAACATGGGCTATCTCCGCAAGGAGACATCAGAACTGCAAAACGCATGGTTTTTTGGTCTTCGGGGAGGTTGGGGAACATGAATATGTGTTTGTTTTTCGAATTTGAGCTCTATCTGCAAAGGGCACTTTTCTTGCTAAAAGCAGTTTTTCCTAACAAATGCAAGATATAACATGGGCTAAATCCGCAAGGAGACATCAGATCTGCATAACTCATGGTTTTTTGGTCTTCGGTGAGCCCGGAGAACGTGAATATGTGTTTGTTTTTCGAATTTGAGTTCTATCTGCAAAGGGCACTTTTCTTGCTAAAAGCAGTTTTTCCTAACAAATGCAAGATATAACATGGGCTATCTCCGCAAGGAGACATCAGAACTGCAAAAACGCATGGTTTTTTGGTCTTCGGGGAGGTTGGGGAACATGAATACGTGTTTGTTTTTCGAATTTGAGCTCTATCTGCAAAGGGCACTTTTCATGCTATAAACAGTTTTTGCTAACAAATGCAAAATATAACATGGGCTATCTCCACAAGGAGACATCAGATCTGTAAAACTCATGGTTTTTTTGTATTCGGTGAGCCGGGGGAACATGAATATGTGTTTGTTTTTCGAATTTGAGCTCTATCTGCAAAGGGCACTTTTCTTGCTAAAAGCAGTTTTTCCTAACAAATGCAAGATATAACATGGGCTAAATCCGCAAGGAGACATCAGATCTGCATAACTCATGGTTTTTTGGTCTTCGGTGAGCCCGGAGAACGTGAATATGTGTTTGTTTTTCGAATTTGAGTTCTATCTGCAAAGGGCACTTTTCTTGCTAAAAGCAGTTTTTCCTAACAAATGCAAGATATAACATGGGCTATCTCCGCAAGGAGACATCAGAACTGCAAAACGCATGGTTTTTTGGTCTTCGGGGAGGTTGGGGAACATGAATACGTGTTTGTTTTTCGAATTTGAGCTCTATCTGCAAAGGGCACTTTTCATGCTATAAACAGTTTTTGCTAACAAATGCAAAATATAACATGGGCTATCTCCGCAAGGAGACATCAGATCTGCATAACTCATGGTTTTTTGGTCTTCGGTGAGCCGGGGGAACGTGAATATGTGTTTGTTTTTCGAATTTGAGCTCTATCTGCAAAGGGCACTTTTCTTGCTAAAAGCAGTTTTTCCTAACAAATGCAAGATATAACATGGGCTATCTCCACAAGGAGACATCAGATCTGTAAAACTCATGGTTTTTTGGTCTTCGGTGAGCCGGGGGAACATGAATATGTGTTTATTTTTCGAATTTGAGCTCTATCTGCAAAGGGCACTTTTCTTGCTAAAAGCAGTTTTTCCTAACAAATGCAAGATATAACATGGGCTATCTCCGCAAGGAGACATCAGAACTGCAAAACGCATGGTTTTTTGGTCTTCGGTGAGCCGGGGGAACATGAATATGTGTTTGTTTTTCGAATTTGAGCTCTATCTGCAAAGGGCACTTTTCTTGCTAAAAGCAGTTTTTCCTAACAAATGCAAGATATAACATGGGCTATCTCCGCAAGGAGACATCAGATCTGCATATCTCATGGTTTTTTGGTCTTCGGTGAGCCCGGAGAACGTGAATATGTGTTTGTTTTTCGAATTTAAGCTCTAGCTGCAAAGGGCACTTTTCTTGCTAAAAGCAGTTTTTCCTAACAAATGCAAGATATAACATGGGCTATCTCCGCAAGGAGACATCAGAACTGCAAAACGCATGGTTTTTTGGTCTTCGGGGAGGTTGGGGAACATGAATACGTGTTTGTTTTTCGAATTTGAGCTCTATCTGCAAAGGGCACTTTTCTTGCTAAAAGCAGTTTTTCCTAACAAATGCAAGATATAACATGGGCTATCTCCGCAAGGAGACATCAGATCTGCATAACTCATGGTTTTTTGGTCTTCGGTGAGCCGGGGGAACGTGAATATGTGTTTGTTTTTCGAATTTGAGCTCTATCTGCAAAGGGCACTTTTCTTGCTAAAGGCAGTTTTTCCTAACAAATGCAAGATATAACATGGGCTATCTCCACAAGGAGACATCAGATCTGTAAAACTCATGGTTTTTTGGTCTTCGGTGAGCCGGGGGAACATGAATATGTGTTTGTTTTTCGAATTTGAGCTCTATCTGCAAAGGGCACTTTTCTTGCTAAAAGCAGTTTTTCCTAACAAATGCAAGATATAACATGGGCTATCTCCGCAAGGAGACATCAGAACTGCAAAACGCATGGTTTTTTGGTCTTCGGGGAGGTTGGGGAACATGAATACGTGTTTGTTTTTCGAATTTGAGCTCTATCTGCAAAGGGCACTTTTCATGCTATAAACAGTTTTTGCTAACAAATGCAAAATATAACATGGGCTATCTCCACAAGGAGACATCAGATCTGTAAAACTCATGGTTTTTTTGTATTCGGTGAGCCGGGGGAACATGAATATGTGTTTGTTTTTCGAATTTGAGCTCTATCTGCAAAGGGCACTTTTCTTGCTATAAGCAGTTTTTCCTAACAAATGCAAGATATAACATGGGCTATCTCTGCAAGGAGACATCAGATCTGCATAACTCATGGTTTTTTGGTCTTCGGTGAGCCGGGGGAACATGAATATGTGTTTGTTTTTCGAATTTGAGCTCTATCTGCAAAGGGCACTTTTCTTGCTAAAAGCAGTTTTTCCTAACAAATGCAAGATATAACATGGGCTATCTCCGCAAGGAGACATCAGATCTGCATAACTCATCTTTTTTTGGTCTTCGGTGAGCCGGGGGAACATGAATATGTGTTTGTTTTTCGAATTTGAGCTCTATCTGCAAAGGGCACTTTTCTTGCTAAAAGCAGTTTTTCCTAACAAATGCAAGATATAACATGGGCTATCTCCGCAAGGAGACAACAGAACTGCAAAACGCATGGTTTTTTGGTCTTCGGGGAGGTTGGGGAACATGAATACGTGTTTGTTTTTCGAATTTGAGCTCTATCTGCAAAGGGCACTTTTCTTGCTAAAAGCAGTTTTTCCTAACAAATGCAAGAGAAACATGGGCTATCTCCGCAAGGAGACATCAGAACTGCAAAACGCATGGTTTTTTGGTCTTCGGGGAGGTTGGGGAACATGAATACGTGTTTGTTTTTCGAATTTGAGCTCTATCTGCAAAGGGCACTTTTCTTGCTAAAAGCAGTTTTTCCTAACAAATGCAAGATATAACATGGGCTATCTCCGCAAGGAGACATCAGATCTGCATAACTCATGGTTTTTTGGTCTTCGGTGAGCCGGGGGAACGTGAATATGTGTTTGTTTTTCGAATTTGAGCTCTATCTGCAAAGGGCACTTTTCTTGCTAAAAGCAGTTTTTCCTAACAAATGCAAGATATAACATGGGCTATCTCCGCAAGGAGACATCAGATCTGTAAAACTCATTGTTTTTTGGTCTTCGGGGAGGTTGGGGAACATGAATACGTGTTTGTTTTTCGAATTTGAGCTCTATCTGCAAAGGGCACTTTTCTTGCTAAAAGCAGTTTTTCCTAACAAATGCAAGAGAAACATGGGCTATCTCCGCAAGGAGACATCAGAACTGCAAAACGCATGGTTTTTTGGTCTTCGGGGAGGTTGGGGAACATGAATACGTGTTTGTTTTTCGAATTTGAGCTCTATCTGCAAAGGGCACTTTTCTTGCTAAAAGCAGTTTTTCCTAACAAATGCAAGATATAACATGGGCTATCTCCGCAAGGAGACATCAGATCTGCATAACTCATGGTTTTTTGGTCTTCGGTGAGCCGGGGGAACGTGAATATGTGTTTGTTTTTCGAATTTGAGCTCTATCTGCAAAGGGCACTTTTCTTGCTAAAAGCAGTTTTTCCTAACAAATGCAAGATATAACATGGGCTATCTCCGCAAGGAGACATCAGATCTGTAAAACTCATTGTTTTTTGGTCTTCGGGGAGGTTGGGGAACATGAATACGTGTTTGTTTTTCGAATTTGAGCTCTATCTGCAAAGGGCACTTTTCTTGCTAAAAGCAGTTTTTCCTAACAAATGCAAGATATAACATGGGCTATCTCCGCAAGGAGACAACAGAACTGCAAAACGCATGGTTTTTTGGTCTTCGGGGAGGTTGGGGAACATGAATAGGTGTTTGTTTTTCGAATTTGAGCTCTATCTGCAAAGGGCACTTTTCTTGCTAAAAGCAGTTTTTCCTAACAAATGCAAGATATAACATGGGCTATCTCCGCAAGGAGACATCAGATCTGCATAACTCATGGTTTTTTGGTCTTCGGTGAGCCGGGGGAACGTGAATATGTGTTTGTTTTTCGAATTTGAGCTCTATCTGCAAAGGGCACTTTTCTTGCTAAAAGCAGTTTTTCCTAACAAATGCAAGATATAACATGGGCTATCTCCACAAGGAGACATCAGATCTGTAAAACTCATGGTTTTTTGGTCTTCGGTGAGCCGGGGGAACATGAATATGTGTTTGTTTTTCGAATTTGAGCTCTATCTGCAAAGGGCACTTTTCTTGCTAAAAGCAGTTTTTCCTAACAAATGCAAGATATAACATGGGCTATCTCCGCAAGGAGACATCAGAACTGCAAAACGCATGGTTTTTTGGTCTTCGGGGAGGTTGGGGAACATGAATACGTGTTTGTTTTTCGAATTTGAGCTCTATCTGCAAAGGGCACTTTTCATGCTATAAACAGTTTTTGCTAACAAATGCAAAATATAACATGGGCTATCTCCACAAGGAGACATCAGATCTGTAAAACTCATGGTTTTTTTGTATTCGGGGAGGTTGGGGAACATGAATACGTGTTTGTTTTTCGAATTTGAGCTCTATCTGCAAAGGGCACTTTTCATGCTATAAACAGTTTTTGCTAACAAATGCAAAATATAACATGGGCTATCTCCACAAGGAGACATCAGATCTGTAAAACTCATGGTTTTTTTGTATTCGGTGAGCCGGGGGAACATGAATATGTGTTTGTTTTTCGAATTTGAGCTCTATCTGCAAAGGGCACTTTTCTTGCTATAAGCAGTTTTTCCTAACAAATGCAAGATATAACATGGGCTATCTCCGCAAGGAGACATCAGAACTGCAAAACGCATGGTTTTTTGGTCTTCGGGGAGGTTGGGGAACATGAATACGTGTTTGTTTTTCGAATTTGAGCTCTATCTGCAAAGGGCACTTTTCATGCTATAAACAGTTTTTGCTAACAAATGCAAAATATAACATGGGCTATCTCCACAAGGAGACATCAGATCTGTAAAACTCATGGTTTTTTTGTATTCGGTGAGCCGGGGGAACATGAATATGTGTTTGTTTTTCGAATTTGAGCTCTATCTGCAAAGGGCACTTTTCATGCTATAAACAGTTTTTGCTAACAAATGCAAAATATAACATGGGCTATCTCCACAAGGAGACATCAGATCTGTAAAACTCATGGTTTTTTTGTATTCGGGGAGGTTGGGGAACATGAATACGTGTTTGTTTTTCGAATTTGAGCTCTATCTGCAAAGGGCACTTTTCATGCTATAAACAGTTTTTGCTAACAAATGCAAAATATAACATGGGCTATCTCCACAAGGAGACATCAGATCTGTAAAACTCATGGTTTTTTTGTATTCGGTGAGCCGGGGGAACATGAATATGTGTTTGTTTTTCGAATTTGAGCTCTATCTGCAAAGGGCACTTTTCTTGCTATAAGCAGTTTTTCCTAACAAATGCAAGATATAACATGGGCTATCTCCGCAAGGAGACATCAGAACTGCAAAACGCATGGTTTTTTGGTCTTCGGGGAGGTTGGGGAACATGAATACGTGTTTGTTTTTCGAATTTGAGCTCTATCTGCAAAGGGCACTTTTCATGCTATAAACAGTTTTTGCTAACAAATGCAAAATATAACATGGGCTATCTCCACAAGGAGACATCAGATCTGTAAAACTCATGGTTTTTTTGTATTCGGTGAGCCGGGGGAACATGAATATGTGTTTGTTTTTCGAATTTGAGCTCTATCTGCAAAGGGCACTTTTCTTGCTATAAGCAGTTTTTCCTAACAAATGCAAGATATAACATGGGCTATCTCCGCAAGGAGACATCAGATCTGCATAACTCATGGTTTTTTGGTCTTCGGTGAGCCGGGAGAACATGAATATGTGTTTGTTTTTCGAATTTGAGCTCTATCTGCAAAGGGCACTTTTCATGCTAAAAGCAGTTTTTCCTAACAAATGCAAGATATAACATCGGCTATCTCTGCAAGGAGACATCAGATCTGCATAACTCATGGTTTTTTGGTCTTCGGTGAGCCGGGGGAACATGAATATGTGTTTGTTTTTCGAATTTGAGCTCTATCTGCAAAGGGCACTTTTCTTGCTAAAAGCAGTTTTTCCTAACAAATGCAAGATATAACATGGGCTATCTCCGCAAGGAGACATCAGATCTGCATAACTCATCTTTTTTTGGTCTTCGGTGAGCCGGGGGAACATGAATATGTGTTTGTTTTTCGAATTTGAGCTCTATCTGCAAAGGGCACTTTTTTTGCTAAAAGCAGTTTTTCCTAACAAATGCAAGATATAACATGGGCTATCTCCGCAAGGAGACAACAGAACTGCAAAACGCATGGTTTTTTGGTCTTCGGGGAGGTTGGGGAACATGAATACGTGTTTGTTTTTCGAATTTGAGCTCTATCTGCAAAGGGCACTTTTCTTGCTAAAAGCAGTTTTTTCTAACAAATGCAAGAGAAACATGGGCTATCTCCGCAAGGAGACATCAGAACTGCAAAACGCATGGTTTTTTGGTCTTCGGGGAGGTTGGGGAACATGAATACGTGTTTGTTTTTCGAATTTGAGCTCTATCTGCAAAGGGCACTTTTCTTGCTAAAAGCAGTTTTTCCTAACAAATGCAAGATATAACATGGGCTATCTCCGCAAGGAGACATCAGATCTGCATAACTCATGGTTTTTTGGTCTTCGGTGAGCCGGGGGAACGTGAATATGTGTTTGTTTTTCGAATTTGAGCTCTATCTGCAAAGGTCACTTTTCTTGCTAAAAGCAGTTTTTCCTAACAAATGCAAGATATAACATGGGCTATCTCCGCAAGGAGACATCAGATCTGTAAAACTCATTGTTTTTTGGTCTTCGGGGAGGTTGGGGAACATGAATACGTGTTTGTTTTTCGAATTTGAGCTCTATCTGCAAAGGGCACTTTTCTTGCTAAAAGCAGTTTTTCCTAACAAATGCAAGATATAACATGGGCTATCTCCGCAAGGAGACAACAGAACTGCAAAACGCATGGTTTTTTGGTCTTCGGGGAGGTTGGGGAACATGAATACGTGTTTGTTTTTCGAATTTGAGCTCTATCTGCAAAGGGCACTTTTCTTGCTAAAAGCAGTTTTTCCTAACAAATGCAAGATATAACATGGGCTATCTCCGCAAGGAGACATCAGATCTGCATAACTCATGGTTTTTTGGTCTTCGGTGAGCCGGTGGAACGTGAATATGTGTTTGTTTTTCGAATTTGAGCTCTATCTGCAAAGGGCACTTTTCTTGCTAAAAGCAGTTTTTCCTAACAAATGCAAGATATAACATGGGCTATCTCCACAAGGAGACATCAGATCTGTAAAACTCATGGTTTTTTGGTCTTCGGTGAGCCGGGGGAACATGAATATGTGTTTGTTTTTCGAATTTGAGCTCTATCTGCAAAGGGCACTTTTCTTGCTAAAAGCAGTTTTTCCTAACAAATGCAAGATATAACATGGGCTATCTCCGCAAGGAGACATCAGAACTGCAAAACGCATGGTTTTTTGGTCTTCGGTGAGCCGGGGGAACATGAATATGTGTTTGTTTTTCGAATTTGAGCTCTATCTGCAAAGGGCACTTTTCTTGCTAAAAGCAGTTTTTCCTAACAAATGCAAGATATAACATGGGCTATCTCCGCAAGGAGACATCAGATCTGCATATCTCATGGTTTTTTGGTCTTCGGTGAGCCCGGAGAACGTGAATATGTGTTTGTTTTTCGAATTTAAGCTCTATCTGCAAAGGGCACTTTTCTTGCTAAAAGCAGTTTTTCCTAACAAATGCAAGATATAACATGGGCTATCTCCGCAAGGAGACATCAGAACTGCAAAACGCATGGTTTTTTGGTCTTCGGGGAGGTTGGGGAACATGAATACGTGTTTGTTTTTCGAATTTGAGCTCTATCTGCAAAGGGCACTTTTCTTGCTAAAAGCAGTTTTTCCTAACAAATGCAAGATATAACATGGGCTATCTCCGCAAGGAGACATCAGAACTGCAAAACGCATGGTTTTTTGGTCTTCGGGGAGGTTGGGAACATGAATACTTGTTTGTTTTTCGAATTTGAGCTCTATCTGCAAAGGGCACTTTTCTTGCTAAAAGCAGTTTTTCCTAGCAAATGCAAGATATAACATGGGCTATCTCCGCAAGGAGACATCAGAACTGCAAAACGCATGGTTTTTTGGTCTTCGGGGAGGTTGGGGAACATGAATACGTGTTTGTTTTTCGAATTTGAGCTCTATCTGCAAAGGGCACTTTTCATGCTATAAACAGTTTTTGCTAACAAATGCAAAATATAACATGGGCTATCTCCACAAGGAGACATCAGATCTGTAAAACTCATGGTTTTTTTGTATTCGGTGAGCCGGGGGAACATGAATATGTGTTTGTTTTTCGAATTTGAGCTCTATCTGCAAAGGGCACTTTTCTTGCTATAAGCAGTTTTTCCTAACAAATGCAAGATATAACATGGGCTATCTCCGCAAGGAGACATCAGATCTGCATAACTCATGGTTTTTTGGTCTTCGGTGAGCCGGGAGAACATGAATATGTGTTTGTTTTTCGAATTTGAGCTCTATCTGCAAAGGGAACTTTTCATGCTAAAAGCAGTTTTTCCTAACAAATGCAAGATATAACATGGGCTATCTCTGCAAGGAGACATCAGATCTGCATAACTCATGGTTTTTTGGTCTTCGGTGAGCCGGGGGAACATGAATATGTGTTTGTTTTTCGAATTTGAGCTCTATCTGCAAAGGGCACTTTTCTTGCTAAAAGCAGTTTTTCCTAACAAATGCAAGATATAACATGGGCTATCTCCGCAAGGAGACATCAGATCTGCATAACTCATCTTTTTTTGGTCTTCGGTGAGCCGGGGGAACATGAATATGTGTTTGTTTTTCGAATTTGAGCTCTATCTGCAAAGGGCACTTTTTTTGCTAAAAGCAGTTTTTCCTAACAAATGCAAGATATAACATGGGCTATCTCCGCAAGGAGACAACAGAACTGCAAAACGCATGGTTTTTTGGTCTTCGGGGAGGTTGGGGAACATGAATACGTGTTTGTTTTTCGAATTTGAGCTCTATCTGCAAAGGGCACTTTTCTTGCTAAAAGCAGTTTTTCCTAACAAATGCAAGATATAACATGGGCTATCTCCGCAAGGAGACATCAGATCTGCATAACTCATGGTTTTTTGGTCTTCGGTGAGCCGGGGGAACGTGAATATGTGTTTGTTTTTCGAATTTGAGCTCTATCTGCAAAGGGCACTTTTCTTGCTAAAAGCAGTTTTTCCTAACAAATGCAAGATATAACATGGGCTATCTCCGCAAGGAGACATCAGATCTGTAAAACTCATTGTTTTTTGGTCTTCGGGGAGGTTGGGGAACATGAATACGTGTTTGTTTTTCGAATTTGAGCTCTATCTGCAAAGGGCACTTTTCTTGCTAAAAGCAGTTTTTCCTAACAAATGCAAGATATAACATGGGCTATCTCCGCAAGGAGACAACAGAACTGCAAAACACATGGTTTTTTGGTCTTCGGGGAGGTTGGGGAACATGAATAGGTGTTTGTTTTTCGAATTTGAGCTCTATCTGCAAAGGGCACTTTTCTTGCTAAAAGCAGTTTTTCCTAACAAATGCAAGATATAACATGGGCTATCTCCGCAAGGAGACATCAGATCTGCATAACTCATGGTTTTTTGGTCTTCGGTGAGCCGGGGGAACGTGAATATGTGTTTGTTTTTCGAATTTGAGCTCTATCTGCAAAGGGCACTTTTCTTGCTAAAAGCAGTTTTTCCTAACAAATGCAAGATATAACATGGGCTATCTCCGCAAGGAGACATCAGAACTGCAAAACGCATGGTTTTTTGGTCTTCGGGGAGGTTGGGGAACATGAATAGGTGTTTGTTTTTCGAATTTGAGCTCTATCTGCAAAGGGCACTTTTCTTGCTAAAAGCAGTTTTCCCTAACAAATGCAAGATATAACATGGGCTATCTCCGCAAGGAGACATCAGATCTGCATAACTCATGGTTTTTTGGTCTTCGGAGAGCCGGGGGAACGTGAATATGTGTTTGTTTTTCGAATTTGAGCTCTATCTGCAAAGGGCACTTTTCTTGCTAAAAGCAGTTTTTCCTAACAAATGCAAGATATAACATGGGCTATCTCCACAAGGAGACATCAGATCTGTAAAACTCATGGTTTTTTGGTCTTCGGTGAGCCGGGGGAACATGAATATGTGTTTGTTTTTCGAATTTGAGCTCTATCTGCAAAGGGCACTTTTCTTGCTAAAAGCAGTTTTTCCTAACAAATGCAAGATATAACATGGGCTATCTCCGCAAGGAGACATCAGAACTGCAAAACGCATGGTTTTTTGGTCTTCGGTGAGCCGGGGGAACATGAATATGTGTTTGTTTTTCGAATTTCAGCTCTATCTGCAAAGGGCACTTTTCTTGCTAAAAGCAGTTTTTCCTAACAAATGCAAGATATAACATGGGCTATCTCCGCAAGGAGACATCAGATCTGCATATCTCATGGTTTTTTGGTCTTCGGTGAGCCCGGAGAACGTGAATATGTGTTTGTTTTTCGAATTTAAGCTCTATCTGCAAAGGGCACTTTTCTTGCTAAAAGCAGTTTTTCCTAACAAATGCAAGATATAACATGGGCTATCTCCGCAAGGAGACATCAGATCTGCATAACTCATCTTTTTTTGGTCTTCGGTGAGCCGGGGGAACAAGAATACGTGTTTGTTTTTCGAATTTGAGCTCTATCTGCAATGGGCACTTTTCATGCTATAAACAGTTTTTCCTAACAAATGCAAGATATAACATGGGCTATCTCCGCAAGGAGACATCAGAACTGCAAAACGCATGGTTTTTTGGTCTTCGGGGAGGTTGGGGAACATGAATACGTGTTTGTTTTTCGAATTTGAGCTCTATCTGCAAAGGGCACTTTTCTTGCTAAAAGCAGTTTTTCCTAACAAATGCAAGATATAACATGGGCTATCTCCACAAGGAGACATCAGATCTGTAAAACTCATGGTTTTTTTGTATTCGGTGAGCCGGGGGAACATGAATAGGTGTTTGTTTTTCGAATTTGAGCTCTATCGGCAAAGGGCACTTTTCTTGCTAAAAGCAGTTTTTCCTAACAAATGCAAGATATAACATGGGCTATCTCCGCAAGGGGACATCAGAACTGCAAAACGCATGGTTTTTTGGTCTTCGGTGAGCCGGGGGAACATGAATATGTGTTTGTTTTTCGAATTTGAGCTCTATCTGCAAAGGGCACTTTTCTTGCTAAAAGCAGTTTTTCCTAACAAATGCAAGATATAACATGGGCTATCTCCGCAAGGAGACATCAGATCTGCATATCTCATGGTTTTTTGGTCTTCGGTGAGCCCGGAGAACGTGAATATGTGTTTGTTTTTCGAATTTAAGCTCTATCTGCAAAGGGCACTTTTCTTGCTAAAAGCAGTTTTTCCTAACAAATGCAAGATATAACATGGGCTATCTCCGCAAGGAGACATCAGAACTGCAAAACGCATGGTTTTTTGGTCTTCGGGGAGGTTGGGGAACATGAATACGTGTTTGTTTTTCGAATTTGAGCTCTATCTGCAAAGGGCACTTTTCTTGCTAAAAGCAGTTTTTCCTAACAAATGCAAGATATAACATGGGCTATCTCCGCAAGGAGACATCAGAACTGCAAAACGCATGGTTTTTTGGTCTTCGGGGAGGTTGGGGAACATGAATACGTGTTTGTTTTTCGAATTTGAGCTCTATCTGCAAAGGGCACTTTTCTTGCTAAAAGCAGTTTTTCCTAACAAATACAAGATATAACATGGGCTATCTCCGCAAGGAGACATCAGATCTGCATAACTCATGGTTTTTTGGTCTTCGGTGAGCCGGGGGAACGTGAATATGTGTTTGTTTTTCGAATTTGAGCTCTATCTGCAAAGGGCACTTTTCTTGCTAAAAGCAGTTTTTCCTAACAAATGCAAGATATAACATGGGCTATCTCCGCAAGGAGACATCAGATCTGTAAAACTCATGGTTTTTTGGTCTTCGGGGAGGTTGGGGAACATGAATACGTGTTTGTTTTTCGAATTTGAGCTCTATCTGCAAAGGGCACTTTTCTTGCTAAAAGCAGTTTTTCCTAACAAATGCAAGATATAACATGGGCTATCTCCGCAAGGAGACATCAGATCTGCATAACTCATGGTTTTTTGGTCTTTGGTGAGCCGGGGGAACGTGAATATGTGTTTGTTTTTCGAATTTGAGCTCTATCTGCAAAGGGCACTTTTCTTGCTAAAAGCAGTTTTTCCTAACAAATGCAAGATATAACATGGGCTATCTCCACAAGGAGACATCAGATCTGTAAAACTCATGGTTTTTTGGTCTTCGGTGAGCCGGGGGAACGTGAATATGTGTTTGTTTTTCGAATTTGAGCTCTATCTGCAAAGGGCACTTTTCTTGCTAAAAGCAGTTTTTCCTAACAAATGCAAGATATAACATGGGCTATCTCCGCAAGGAGACATCAGAACTGCAAAACGCATGGTTTTTTGGTCTTCGGTGAGCCGGGGGAACATGAATATGTGTTTGTTTTTCGAATTTGAGCTCTATCTGCAAAGGGCACTTTTCTTGCTAAAAGTAGTTTTTCCTAACAAATGCAAGATATAACATGGGCTATCTCCGCAAGGAGACATCAGATCTGCACATCTCATGGTTTTTTGGTCTTCGGTGAGCCCTGAGAACGTGAATATGTGTTTGTTTTTCGAATTTAAGCTCTATCTGCAAAGGGCACTTTTCTTGCTAAAAGCAGTTTTTCCTAACAAATGCAAGATATAACATGGGCTATCTCCGCAAGGAGACATCAGATCTGCATAACTCATCTTTTTTTGGTCTTCGGTGAGCCGGGGGAACAAGAATACGTGTTTGTTTTTCGAATTTGAGCTCTATCTGCAATGGGCACTTTTCATGCTATAAACAGTTTTTCCTAACAAATGCAAGATATAACATGGGCTATCTCCGCAAGGAGACATCAGAACTGCAAAACGCATGGTTTTTTGGTCTTCGGGGAGGTTGGGGAACATGAATACGTGTTTGTTTTTCGAATTTGAGCTCTATCTGCAAAGGGCACTTTTCTTGCTAAAAGCAGTTTTTCCTAACAAATGCAAGATATAACATGGGCTATCTCCACAAGGAGACATCAGATCTGTAAAACTCATGGTTTTTTTGTATTCGGTGAGCCGGGGGAACATGAATAGGTGTTTGTTTTTCGAATTTGAGCTCTATCGGCAAAGGGCACTTTTCTTGCTAAAAGCAGTTTTTCCTAACAAATGCAAGATATAACATGGGCTATCTCCGCAAGGGGACATCAGAACTGCAAAACGCATGGTTTTTTGGTCTTCGGTGAGCCGGGGGAACATGAATATGTGTTTGTTTTTCGAATTTGAGCTCTATCTGCAAAGGGCACTTTTCTTGCTAAAAGCAGTTTTTCCTAACAAATGCAAGATATAACATGGGCTATCTCCGCAAGGAGACATCAGATCTGCATATCTCATGGTTTTTTGGTCTTCGGTGAGCCCGGAGAACGTGAATATGTGTTTGTTTTTCGAATTTAAGCTCTATCTGCAAAGGGCACTTTTCTTGCTAAAAGCAGTTTTTCCTAACAAATGCAAGATATAACATGGGCTATCTCCGCAAGGAGACATCAGAACTGCAAAACGCATGGTTTTTTGGTCTTCGGGGAGGTTGGGGAACATGAATACGTGTTTGTTTTTCGAATTTGAGCTCTATCTGCAAAGGGCACTTTTCTTGCTAAAAGCAGTTTTTCCTAACAAATGCAAGATATAACATGGGCTATCTCCGCAAGGAGACATCAGAACTGCAAAACGCATGGTTTTTTGGTCTTCGGGGAGGTTGGGGAACATGAATACGTGTTTGTTTTTCGAATTTGAGCTCTATCTGCAAAGGGCACTTTTCTTGCTAAAAGCAGTTTTTCCTAACAAATACAAGATATAACATGGGCTATCTCCGCAAGGAGACATCAGATCTGCATAACTCATGGTTTTTTGGTCTTCGGTGAGCCGGGGGAACGTGAATATGTGTTTGTTTTTCGAATTTGAGCTCTATCTGCAAAGGGCACTTTTCTTGCTAAAAGCAGTTTTTCCTAACAAATGCAAGATATAACATGGGCTATCTCCGCAAGGAGACATCAGATCTGTAAAACTCATGGTTTTTTGGTCTTCGGGGAGGTTGGGGAACATGAATACGTGTTTGTTTTTCGAATTTGAGCTCTATCTGCAAAGGGCACTTTTCTTGCTAAAAGCAGTTTTTCCTAACAAATGCAAGATATAACATGGGCTATCTCCGCAAGGAGACATCAGAACTGCAAAACGCATGGTTTTTTGGTCTTCGGGGAGGTTGGGGAACATGAATAGGTGTTTGTTTTTCGAATTTGAGCTCTATCTGCAAAGGGCACTTTTCTTGCTAAAAGCAGTTTTTCCTAACAAATGCAAGATATAACATGGGCTATCTCCGCAAGGAGACATCAGATCTGCATAACTCATGGTTTTTTGGTCTTTGGTGAGCCGGGGGAACGTGAATATGTGTTTGTTTTTCGAATTTGAGCTCTATCTGCAAAGGGCACTTTTCTTGCTAAAAGCAGTTTTTCCTAACAAATGCAAGATATAACATGGGCTATCTCCACAAGGAGACATCAGATCTGTAAAACTCATGGTTTTTTGGTCTTCGGTGAGCCGGGGGAACGTGAATATGTGTTTGTTTTTCGAATTTGAGCTCTATCTGCAAAGGGCACTTTTCTTGCTAAAAGCAGTTTTTCCTAACAAATGCAAGATATAACATGGGCTATCTCCGCAAGGAGACATCAGAACTGCAAAACGCATGGTTTTTTGGTCTTCGGTGAGCCGGGGGAACATGAATATGTGTTTGTTTTTCGAATTTGAGCTCTATCTGCAAAGGGCACTTTTCTTGCTAAAAGTAGTTTTTCCTAACAAATGCAAGATATAACATGGGCTATCTCCGCAAGGAGACATCAGATCTGCACATCTCATGGTTTTTTGGTCTTCGGTGAGCCCGGAGAACGTGAATATGTGTTTGTTTTTCGAATTTAAGCTCTATCTGCAAAGGGCACTTTTCTTGCTAAAAGCAGTTTTTCCTAACAAATGCAAGATATAACATGGGCTATCTCCGCAAGGAGACATCAGAACTGCAAAACGCATGGTTTTTTGGTCTTCGGGGAGGTTGGGGAACATGAATACGTGTTTGTTTTTCGAATTTGAGCTCTATCTGCAAAGGGCACTTTTCATGCTATAATCAGTTTTTGATAACAAATGCAAGATATAACATGGGCTATCTCCACAAGGAGACATCAGATCTGTAAAACTCATGGTTTTTTTGTATTCGGTGAGCCGGGGGAACATAAATAGGTGTTTGTTTTTCGAATTTGAGCTCTATCTGCAAAGGGCACTTTTCTTGCTATAAGCAGTTTTTCCTAACAAATGCAAGATATAACATGGGCTATCTCCGCAAGGAGACATCAGATCTGCATAACTCATCTTTTTTTGGTCTTCGGTGAGCCGGGGGAACAAGAATACGTGTTTGTTTTTCGAATTTGAGCTCAATCTGCAATGGGCACTTTTCATGCTATAAACAGTTTTTACTAACAAATGCAAGATATAACATGGGCTATCTCCGCAAGGAGACATCAGAACTGGAAAACGCATGGTTTTTTGGTCTTCGGGGAGGTTGGGGAACATGAATACGTGTTTGTTTTTCGAATTTGAGCTCTATCTGCAAAGGGCACTTTTCTTGCTAAAAGCAGTTTTTCCTAACAAATGCAAGATATAACATGGGCTATCTCCGCAAGGAGACATCACAACTGCAAAACGCATGGTTTTTTGGTCTTCGGGGAGGTTGGGGAACATGAATAGGTGTTTGTTTTTCGAATTTGAGCTCTATCTGCAAAGGGCACTTTTCTTGCTAAAAGCAGTTTTTCCTAACAAATGCAAGATATAACATGGGCTATCTCCGCAAGGAGACATCAGAACTGCAAAACGCATGGTTTTTTGGTCTTCGGGGAGGTTGGGGAACATGAATACGTGTTTGTTTTTCGAATTTGAGCTCTATCTGCAAAGGGCACTTTTCATGCTATAAACAGTTTTTGATAACAAATGCAAGATATAACATGGGCTATCTCCACAAGGAGACATCAGATCTGTAAAACTCATGGTTTTTTGGTCTTCGGTGAGCCGGGGGAACATGAATATGTGTTTGTTTTTCGAATTTGAGCTCTATCTGCAAAGGGCACTTTTCTTGCTAAAAGCAGTTTTTCCTAACAAATGCAAGATATAACATGGGCTATCTCCGCAAGGAGACATCAGATCTGCAAAACTCATGGTTTCTTGGTCTTCGGGGAGGTTGGGGAACATGAATATGTGTTTGTTTTTCGAATTTGAGCTCTATCGGCCAAGGGCACTTTTCTTGCTAAAAGCAGTTTTTCCTAACAAATGCAAGATATAACATGGGCTATCTCCGCAAGGAGACATCAGAACTGCAAAACGCATGGTTCTTTGGTCTTCGGTGAGGTTGGGGAACATGAATTCTTGTTTGTTTTTCGAATTTGAGCTCTATCTGCAAAGGGCACTTTTCTTGCTAAAAGCAGTTTTTCCTAACAAATGCAAGATATAACATGGGCTATCTCCGCAAGGAGACATCAGAACTGCAAAACGCATGGTTTTTTGGTCTTCGGGGAGGTTGGGGAACATGAATACGTGTTTGTTTTTCGAATTTGAGCTCTATCTGCAAAGGGCACTTTTCATGCTATAAGCAGTTTTTCCAAACAAATGCAAGATATAACATGGGCTATCTCCGCAAGGAGACATCAGAACTGCAAAACGCATGGTTCTTTGGTCTTCGGGGAGGTTGGGGAACATGAATACGTGTTTGTTTTTCGAATTTGAGCTCTATCTGCAAAGGGCACTTTTCTTGCTATAAGCAGTTTTTCCTAACAAATGCAAGATATAACATGGGCTATCTCCGCAAGGAGACATCAGAACTGAAAAACGCATGGTTTTTTTGGTCTTCGGGGAGGTTGGGGAACATGAATACGTGTTTGTTTTTTGAATTTGAGCTCTATCTGCAAAGGGCACTTTTCTTGCTAAAAGCAGTTTTTCCTAACAAATGCAAGATATAACATGGGCTATCTCCGCAAGGAGACATCAGATCTGTAAAACTCATGGTTTTTTGGTCTTCGGTGAGCCGGGGGAACGTGAATATGTGTTTGTTTTTCGAATTTGAGCTCTATCTGCAAAGGGCACTTTTCTTGCTAAAAGCAGTTTTTCCTAACAAATGCAAGATATAACATGGGCTATCTCCGCAAGGAGACATCAGAACTGCAAAACGCATGGTTTTTTGGTCTTCGGTGAGCCGGGGGAACATGAATATGTGTTTGTTTTTCGAATTTGAGCTCTATCTGCAAAGGGCACTTTTCTTGCTAAAAGCAGTTTTTCCTAACAAATGCAAGATATAACATGGGCTATCTCCGCAAGGAGACATCAGAACTGCAAAACGCATGGTTTTTTGGTCTTCGGTGAGCCGGGGGAACATGAATATGTGTTTGTTTTTCGAATTTGAGCTCTATCTGCAAAGGGCACTTTTCTTGCTAAAAGCAGTTTTTCCTAACAAATGCAAGATATAACATGGGCTATCTCCGCAAGGAGACATCAGATCTGCATAACTCATGGTTTTTTGGTCTTCGGTGAGCCCGGAGAACGTGAATATGTGTTTGTTTTTCGAATTTAAGCTCTATCTGCAAAGGGCACTTTTCTTGCTAAAAGCAGTTTTTCCTAACAAATGCAAGATATAACATGGGCTATCTCCGCAAGGAGACATCAGAACTGCAAAACGCATGGTTTTTTGGTCTTCGGGGAGGTTGGGGAACATGAATACGTGTTTGTTTTTCGAATTTGAGCTCTATCTGCAAAGGGCACTTTTCATGCTATAAACAGTTTTTGATAACAAATGCAAGATATAACATGGGCTATCTCCACAAGGAGACATCAGATCTGTAAAACTCATGGTTTTTTTGTATTCGGTGAGCCGGGGGAACATGAATATGTGTTTGTTTTTCGAATTTGAGCTCTATCTGCAAAGGGCACTTTTCTTGCTAAAAGCAGTTTTTCCTAACAAATGCAAGATATAACATGGGCTATCTCCGCAAGGAGACATCAGATCTGCATAACTCATGGTTTTTTGGTCTTCGGTGAGCCGGGGGAACGTGAATATGTGTTTCTTTTTCGAATTTGAGCTCTATCTGCAAAGGGCACTTTTCTTGCTAAAGGCAGTTTTTCCTAACAAATGCAAGATATAACATGGGCTATCTCCACAAGGAGACATCAGATCTGTAAAACTCATGGTTTTTTGGTCTTCGGTGAGCCGGGGGAACATGAATATGTGTTTGTTTTTCGAATTTGAGCTCTATCTGCAAAGGGCACTTTTCTTGCTAAAAGCAGTTTTTCCTAACAAATGCAAGATATAACATGGGCTATCTCCGCAAGGAGACATCAGATCTGCATAACTCATGGTTTTTTGGTCTTCGGTGAGCCCGGAGAACGTGAATATGTGTTTGTTTTTCGAATTTGAGCTCTATCTGCAAAGGGCACTTTTCTTGCTAAAAGCAGTTTTTCCTAACAAATGCAAGATATAACATGGGCTATCTCCACAAGGAGACATCAGAACTGCAAAACGCATGGTTTTTTGGTCTTCGGGGAGGTTGGGGAACATGAATAGGTGTTTGTTTTTCGAATTTGAGCTCTATCTGCAAAGGGCACTTTTCTTGCTAAAAGCAGTTTTTCCTAACAAATGCAAGATATAACATGGGCTATCTCCGCAAGGAGACATCAGATCTGCATAACTCATGGTTTTTTGGTCTTTGGTGAGCCGGGGGAACGTGAATATGTGTTTGTTTTTCGAATTTGAGCTCTATCTGCAAAGGGCACTTTTCTTGCTAAAAGCAGTTTTTCCTAACAAATGCAAGATATAACATGGGCTATCTCCACAAGGAGACATCAGATCTGTAAAACTCATGGTTTTTTGGTCTTCGGTGAGCCGGGGGAACGTGAATATGTGTTTGTTTTTCGAATTTGAGCTCTATCTGCAAAGGGCACTTTTCTTGCTAAAAGCAGTTTTTCCTAACAAATGCAAGATATAACATGGGCTATCTCCGCAAGGAGACATCAGAACTGCAAAACGCATGGTTTTTTGGTCTTCGGTGAGCCGGGGGAACATGAATATGTGTTTGTTTTTCGAATTTGAGCTCTATCTGCAAAGGGCACTTTTCTTGCTAAAAGCAGTTTTTCCTAACAAATGCAAGATATAACATGGGCTATCTCCGCAAGGAGACATCAGAACTGCAAAACGCATGGTTTTTTGGTCTTCGGTGAGCCGGGGGAACATGAATATGTGTTTGTTTTTCGAATTTGAGCTCTATCTGCAAAGGGCACTTTTCTTGCTAAAAGCAGTTTTTCCTAACAAATGCAAGATATAACATGGGCTATCTCCGCAAGGAGACATCAGATCTGCATAACTCATGGTTTTTTGGTCTTCGGTGAGCCCGGAGAACGTGAATATGTGTTTGTTTTTCGAATTTAAGCTCTATCTGCAAAGGGCACTTTTCTTGCTAAAAGCAGTTTTTCCTAACAAATGCAAGATATAACATGGGCTATCTCCGCAAGGAGACATCAGAACTGCAAAACGCATGGTTTTTTGGTCTTCGGGGAGGTTGGGGAACATGAATACGTGTTTGTTTTTCGAATTTGAGCTCTATCTGCAAAGGGCACTTTTCATGCTATAAACAGTTTTTGATAACAAATGCAAGATATAACATGGGCTATCTCCGCAAGGAGACATCAGAACTGCAAAACGCATGGTTTTTTGGTCTTCGGTGAGCCGGGGGAACATGAATATGTGTTTGTTTTTCGAATTTGAGCTCTATCTGCAAAGGGCACTTTTCTTGCTAAAAGCAGTTTTTCCTAACAAATGCAAGATATAACATGGGCTATCTCCGCAAGGAGACATCAGATCTGCATAACTCATGGTTTTTTGGTCTTCGGTGAGCCCGGAGAACGTGAATATGTGTTTGTTTTTCGAATTTAAGCTCTATCTGCAAAGGGCACTTTTCTTGCTAAAAGCAGTTTTTCCTAACAAATGCAAGATATAACATGGGCTATCTCCGCAAGGAGACATCAGAACTGCAAAACGCATGGTTTTTTGGTCTTCGGGGAGGTTGGGGAACATGAATACGTGTTTGTTTTTCGAATTTGAGCTCTATCTGCAAAGGGCACTTTTCATGCTATAAACAGTTTTTGATAACAAATGCAAGATATAACATGGGCTATCTCCACAAGGAGACATCAGATCTGTAAAACTCATGGTTTTTTTGTATTCGGTGAGCCGGGGGAACATGAATATGTGTTTGTTTTTCGAATTTGAGCTCTATCTGCAAAGGGCACTTTTCTTGCTAAAAGCAGTTTTTCCTAACAAATGCAAGATATAACATGGGCTATCTCCGCAAGGAGACATCAGATCTGCATAACTCATGGTTTTTTGGTCTTCGGTGAGCCGGGGGAACGTGAATATGTGTTTCTTTTTCGAATTTGAGCTCTATCTGCAAAGGGCACTTTTCTTGCTAAAGGCAGTTTTTCCTAACAAATGCAAGATATAACATGGGCTATCTCCACAAGGAGACATCAGATCTGTAAAACTCATGGTTTTTTGGTCTTCGGTGAGCCGGGGGAACATGAATATGTGTTTGTTTTTCGAATTTGAGCTCTATCTGCAAAGGGCACTTTTCTTGCTAAAAGCAGTTTTTCCTAACAAATGCAAGATATAACATGGGCTATCTCCGCAAGGAGACATCAGATCTGCATAACTCATGGTTTTTTGGTCTTCGGTGAGCCCGGAGAACGTGAATATGTGTTTGTTTTTCGAATTTGAGCTCTATCTGCAAAGGGCACTTTTCTTGCTAAAAGCAGTTTTTCCTAACAAATGCAAGATATAACATGGGCTATCTCCGCAAGGAGACATCAGAACTGCAAAACGCATGGTTTTTTGGTCTTCGGGGAGGTTGGGGAACATGAATAGGTGTTTGTTTTTCGAATTTGAGCTCTATCTGCAAAGGGCACTTTTCTTGCTAAAAGCAGTTTTTCCTAACAAATGCAAGATATAACATGGGCTATCTCCGCAAGGAGACATCAGATCTGCATAACTCATGGTTTTTTGGTCTTTGGTGAGCCGGGGGAACGTGAATATGTGTTTGTTTTTCGAATTTGAGCTCTATCTGCAAAGGGCACTTTTCTTGCTAAAAGCAGTTTTTCCTAACAAATGCAAGATATAACATGGGCTATCTCCACAAGGAGACATCAGATCTGTAAAACTCATGGTTTTTTGGTCTTCGGTGAGCCGGGGGAACGTGAATATGTGTTTGTTTTTCGAATTTGAGCTCTATCTGCAAAGGGCACTTTTCTTGCTAAAAGCAGTTTTTCCTAACAAATGCAAGATATAACATGGGCTATCTCCGCAAGGAGACATCAGAACTGCAAAACGCATGGTTTTTTGGTCTTCGGTGAGCCGGGGGAACATGAATATGTGTTTGTTTTTCGAATTTGAGCTCTATCTGCAAAGGGCACTTTTCTTGCTAAAAGCAGTTTTTCCTAACAAATGCAAGATATAACATGGGCTATCTCCGCAAGGAGACATCAGAACTGCAAAACGCATGGTTTTTTGGTCTTCGGTGAGCCGGGGGAACATGAATATGTGTTTGTTTTTCGAATTTGAGCTCTATCTGCAAAGGGCACTTTTCTTGCTAAAAGCAGTTTTTCCTAACAAATGCAAGATATAACATGGGCTATCTCCGCAAGGAGACATCAGATCTGCATAACTCATGGTTTTTTGGTCTTCGGTGAGCCCGGAGAACGTGAATATGTGTTTGTTTTTCGAATTTAAGCTCTATCTGCAAAGGGCACTTTTCTTGCTAAAAGCAGTTTTTCCTAACAAATGCAAGATATAACATGGGCTATCTCCGCAAGGAGACATCAGAACTGCAAAACGCATGGTTTTTTGGTCTTCGGGGAGGTTGGGGAACATGAATACGTGTTTGTTTTTCGAATTTGAGCTCTATCTGCAAAGGGCACTTTTCATGCTATAAACAGTTTTTGATAACAAATGCAAGATATAACATGGGCTATCTCCACAAGGAGACATCAGATCTGTAAAACTCATGGTTTTTTTGTATTCGGTGAGCCGGGGGAACATGAATATGTGTTTGTTTTTCGAATTTGAGCTCTATCTGCAAAGGGCACTTTTCTTGCTAAAAGCAGTTTTTCCTAACAAATGCAAGATATAACATGGGCTATCTCCGCAAGGAGACATCAGATCTGCATAACTCATGGTTTTTTGGTCTTCGGTGAGCCGGGGGAACGTGAATATGTGTTTCTTTTTCGAATTTGAGCTCTATCTGCAAAGGGCACTTTTCTTGCTAAAGGCAGTTTTTCCTAACAAATGCAAGATATAACATGGGCTATCTCCACAAGGAGACATCAGATCTGTAAAACTCATGGTTTTTTGGTCTTCGGTGAGCCGGGGGAACATGAATATGTGTTTGTTTTTCGAATTTGAGCTCTATCTGCAAAGGGCACTTTTCTTGCTAAAAGCAGTTTTTCCTAACAAATGCAAGATATAACATGGGCTATCTCCGCAAGGAGACATCAGATCTGCATAACTCATGGTTTTTTGGTCTTCGGTGAGCCCGGAGAACGTGAATATGTGTTTGTTTTTCGAATTTGAGCTCTATCTGCAAAGGGCACTTTTCTTGCTAAAAGCAGTTTTTCCTAACAAATGCAAGATATAACATGGGCTATCTCCGCAAGGAGACATCAGAACTGCAAAACGCATGGTTTTTTGGTCTTCGGGGAGGTTGGGGAACATGAATACGTGTTTGTTTTTCGAATTTGAGCTCTATCTGCAAAGGGCACTTTTCATGCTATAAACAGTTTTTGATAACAAATGCAAGATATAACATGGGCTATCTCCACAAGGAGACATCAGATCTGTAAAACTCATGGTTTTTTTGTATTCGGTGAGCCGGGGGAACATGAATATGTGTTTGTTTTTCGAATTTGAGCTCTATCTGCAAAGGGCACTTTTCTTGCTAAAAGCAGTTTTTCCTAACAAATGCAAGATATAACATGGGCTATCTCCGCAAGGAGACATCAGATCTGCATAACTCATGGTTTTTTGGTCTTCGGTGAGCCGGGGGAACGTGAATATGTGTTTCTTTTTCGAATTTGAGCTCTATCTGCAAAGGGCACTTTTCTTGCTAAAGGCAGTTTTTCCTAACAAATGCAAGATATAACATGGGCTATCTCCACAAGGAGACATCAGATCTGTAAAACTCATGGTTTTTTGGTCTTCGGTGAGCCGGGGGAACATGAATATGTGTTTGTTTTTCGAATTTGAGCTCTATCTGCAAAGGGCACTTTTCTTGCTAAAAGCAGTTTTTCCTAACAAATGCAAGATATAACATGGGCTATCTCCGCAAGGAGACATCAGATCTGCATAACTCATGGTTTTTTGGTCTTCGGTGAGCCCGGAGAACGTGAATATGTGTTTGTTTTTCGAATTTGAGCTCTATCTGCAAAGGGCACTTTTCTTGCTAAAAGCAGTTTTTCCTAACAAATGCAAGATATAACATGGGCTATCTCCGCAAGGAGACATCAGAACTGCAAAACGCATGGTTTTTTGGTCTTCGGGGAGGTTGGGGAACATGAATAGGTGTTTGTTTTTCGAATTTGAGCTCTATCTGCAAAGGGCACTTTTCTTGCTAAAAGCAGTTTTTCCTAACAAATGCAAGATATAACATGGGCTATCTCCGCAAGGAGACATCAGATCTGCATAACTCATGGTTTTTTGGTCTTTGGTGAGCCGGGGGAACGTGAATATGTGTTTGTTTTTCGAATTTGAGCTCTATCTGCAAAGGGCACTTTTCTTGCTAAAAGCAGTTTTTCCTAACAAATGCAAGATATAACATGGGCTATCTCCACAAGGAGACATCAGATCTGTAAAACTCATGGTTTTTTGGTCTTCGGTGAGCCGGGGGAACGTGAATATGTGTTTGTTTTTCGAATTTGAGCTCTATCTGCAAAGGGCACTTTTCTTGCTAAAAGCAGTTTTTCCTAACAAATGCAAGATATAACATGGGCTATCTCCGCAAGGAGACATCAGAACTGCAAAACGCATGGTTTTTTGGTCTTCGGTGAGCCGGGGGAACATGAATATGTGTTTGTTTTTCGAATTTGAGCTCTATCTGCAAAGGGCACTTTTCTTGCTAAAAGTAGTTTTTCCTAACAAATGCAAGATATAACATGGGCTATCTCCGCAAGGAGACATCAGATCTGCACATCTCATGGTTTTTTGGTCTTCGGTGAGCCCGGAGAACGTGAATATGTGTTTGTTTTTCGAATTTAAGCTCTATCTGCAAAGGGCACTTTTCTTGCTAAAAGCAGTTTTTCCTAACAAATGCAAGATATAACATGGGCTATCTCCGCAAGGAGACATCAGAACTGCAAAACGCATGGTTTTTTGGTCTTCGGGGAGGTTGGGGAACATGAATACGTGTTTGTTTTTCGAATTTGAGCTCTATCTGCAAAGGGCACTTTTCATGCTATAATCAGTTTTTGATAACAAATGCAAGATATAACATGGGCTATCTCCACAAGGAGACATCAGATCTGTAAAACTCATGGTTTTTTTGTATTCGGTGAGCCGGGGGAACATAAATAGGTGTTTGTTTTTCGAATTTGAGCTCTATCTGCAAAGGGCACTTTTCTTGCTATAAGCAGTTTTTCCTAACAAATGCAAGATATAACATGGGCTATCTCCGCAAGGAGACATCAGATCTGCATAACTCATCTTTTTTTGGTCTTCGGTGAGCCGGGGGAACAAGAATACGTGTTTGTTTTTCGAATTTGAGCTCAATCTGCAATGGGCACTTTTCATGCTATAAACAGTTTTTACTAACAAATGCAAGATATAACATGGGCTATCTCCGCAAGGAGACATCAGAACTGGAAAACGCATGGTTTTTTGGTCTTCGGGGAGGTTGGGGAACATGAATACGTGTTTGTTTTTCGAATTTGAGCTCTATCTGCAAAGGGCACTTTTCTTGCTAAAAGCAGTTTTTCCTAACAAATGCAAGATATAACATGGGCTATCTCCGCAAGGAGACATCACAACTGCAAAACGCATGGTTTTTTGGTCTTCGGGGAGGTTGGGGAACATGAATAGGTGTTTGTTTTTCGAATTTGAGCTCTATCTGCAAAGGGCACTTTTCTTGCTAAAAGCAGTTTTTCCTAACAAATGCAAGATATAACATGGGCTATCTCCGCAAGGAGACATCAGAACTGCAAAACGCATGGTTTTTTGGTCTTCGGGGAGGTTGAGGAACATGAATACGTGTTTGTTTTTCGAATTTGAGCTCTATCTGCAAAGGGCACTTTTCATGCTATAAACAGTTTTTGATAACAAATGCAAGATATAACATGGGCTATCTCCACAAGGAGACATCAGATCTGTAAAACTCATGGTTTTTTGGTCTTCGGTGAGCCGGGGGAACATGAATATGTGTTTGTTTTTCGAATTTGAGCTCTATCTGCAAAGGGCACTTTTCTTGCTAAAAGCAGTTTTTCCTAACAAATGCAAGATATAACATGGGCTATCTCCGCAAGGAGACATCAGATCTGCAAAACTCATGGTTTCTTGGTCTTCGGGGAGGTTGGGGAACATGAATATGTGTTTGTTTTTCGAATTTGAGCTCTATCGGCCAAGGGCACTTTTCTTGCTAAAAGCAGTTTTTCCTAACAAATGCAAGATATAACATGGGCTATCTCCGCAAGGAGACATCAGAACTGCAAAACGCATGGTTCTTTGGTCTTCGGTGAGGTTGGGGAACATGAATTCTTGTTTGTTTTTCGAATTTGAGCTCTATCTGCAAAGGGCACTTTTCTTGCTAAAAGCAGTTTTTCCTAACAAATGCAAGATATAACATGGGCTATCTCCGCAAGGAGACATCAGAACTGCAAAACGCATGGTTTTTTGGTCTTCGGGGAGGTTGGGGAACATGAATACGTGTTTGTTTTTCGAATTTGAGCTCTATCTGCAAAGGGCACTTTTCATGCTATAAGCAGTTTTTCCAAACAAATGCAAGATATAACATGGGCTATCTCCGCAAGGAGACATCAGAACTGCAAAACGCATGGTTCTTTGGTCTTCGGGGAGGTTGGGGAACATGAATACGTGTTTGTTTTTCGAATTTGAGCTCTATCTGCAAAGGGCACTTTTCTTGCTATAAGCAGTTTTTCCTAACAAATGCAAGATATAACATGGGCTATCTCCGCAAGGAGACATCAGAACTGAAAAACGCATGGTTTTTTTGGTCTTCGGGGAGGTTGGGGAACATGAATACGTGTTTGTTTTTTGAATTTGAGCTCTATCTGCAAAGGGCACTTTTCTTGCTAAAAGCAGTTTTTCCTAACAAATGCAAGATATAACATGGGCTATCTCCGCAAGGAGACATCAGATCTGTAAAACTCATGGTTTTTTGGTCTTCGGTGAGCCGGGGGAACGTGAATATGTGTTTGTTTTTCGAATTTGAGCTCTATCTGCAAAGGGCACTTTTCTTGCTAAAAGCAGTTTTTCCTAACAAATGCAAGATATAACATGGGCTATCTCCGCAAGGAGACATCAGAACTGCAAAACGCATGGTTTTTTGGTCTTCGGTGAGCCGGGGGAACATGAATATGTGTTTGTTTTTCGAATTTGAGCTCTATCTGCAAAGGGCACTTTTCTTGCTAAAAGCAGTTTTTCCTAACAAATGCAAGATATAACATGGGCTATCTCCGCAAGGAGACATCAGAACTGCAAAACGCATGGTTTTTTGGTCTTCGGTGAGCCGGGGGAACATGAATATGTGTTTGTTTTTCGAATTTGAGCTCTATCTGCAAAGGGCACTTTTCTTGCTAAAAGCAGTTTTTCCTAACAAATGCAAGATATAACATGGGCTATCTCCGCAAGGAGACATCAGATCTGCATAACTCATGGTTTTTTGGTCTTCGGTGAGCCCGGAGAACGTGAATATGTGTTTGTTTTTCGAATTTAAGCTCTATCTGCAAAGGGCACTTTTCTTGCTAAAAGCAGTTTTTCCTAACAAATGCAAGATATAACATGGGCTATCTCCGCAAGGAGACATCAGAACTGCAAAACGCATGGTTTTTTGGTCTTCGGGGAGGTTGGGGAACATGAATACGTGTTTGTTTTTCGAATTTGAGCTCTATCTGCAAAGGGCACTTTTCATGCTATAAACAGTTTTTGATAACAAATGCAAGATATAACATGGGCTATCTCCACAAGGAGACATCAGATCTGTAAAACTCATGGTTTTTTTGTATTCGGTGAGCCGGGGGAACATGAATATGTGTTTGTTTTTCGAATTTGAGCTCTATCTGCAAAGGGCACTTTTCTTGCTAAAAGCAGTTTTTCCTAACAAATGCAAGATATAACATGGGCTATCTCCGCAAGGAGACATCAGATCTGCATAACTCATGGTTTTTTGGTCTTCGGTGAGCCGGGGGAACGTGAATATGTGTTTCTTTTTCGAATTTGAGCTCTATCTGCAAAGGGCACTTTTCTTGCTAAAGGCAGTTTTTCCTAACAAATGCAAGATATAACATGGGCTATCTCCACAAGGAGACATCAGATCTGTAAAACTCATGGTTTTTTGGTCTTCGGTGAGCCGGGGGAACATGAATATGTGTTTGTTTTTCGAATTTGAGCTCTATCTGCAAAGGGCACTTTTCTTGCTAAAAGCAGTTTTTCCTAACAAATGCAAGATATAACATGGGCTATCTCCGCAAGGAGACATCAGAACTGCAAAACGCATGGTTTTTTGGTCTTCGGGGAGGTTGGGGAACATGAATACGTGTTTGTTTTTCGAATTTGAGCTCTATCTGCAAAGGGCACTTTTCATGCTATAAACAGTTTTTGATAACAAATGCAAGATATAACATGGGCTATCTCCACAAGGAGACATCAGATCTGTAAAACTCATGGTTTTTTTGTATTCGGTGAGCCGGGGGAACATGAATATGTGTTTGTTTTTCGAATTTGAGCTCTATCTGCAAAGGGCACTTTTCTTGCTAAAAGCAGTTTTTCCTAACAAATGCAAGATATAACATGGGCTATCTCCGCAAGGAGACATCAGATCTGCATAACTCATGGTTTTTTGGTCTTCGGTGAGCCGGGGGAACGTGAATATGTGTTTCTTTTTCGAATTTGAGCTCTATCTGCAAAGGGCACTTTTCTTGCTAAAGGCAGTTTTTCCTAACAAATGCAAGATATAACATGGGCTATCTCCACAAGGAGACATCAGATCTGTAAAACTCATGGTTTTTTGGTCTTCGGTGAGCCGGGGGAACATGAATATGTGTTTGTTTTTCGAATTTGAGCTCTATCTGCAAAGGGCACTTTTCTTGCTAAAAGCAGTTTTTCCTAACAAATGCAAGATATAACATGGGCTATCTCCGCAAGGAGACATCAGATCTGCATAACTCATGGTTTTTTGGTCTTCGGTGAGCCCGGAGAACGTGAATATGTGTTTGTTTTTCGAATTTGAGCTCTATCTGCAAAGGGCACTTTTCTTGCTAAAAGCAGTTTTTCCTAACAAATGCAAGATATAACATGGGCTATCTCCGCAAGGAGACATCAGAACTGCAAAACGCATGGTTTTTTGGTCTTCGGGGAGGTTGGGGAACATGAATATGTGTTTGTTTTTCGAATTTGAGCTCTATCTGCAAAGGTCACTTTTCTTGCTAAAAGCAGTTTTTCCTAACAAATGCAAGATATAACATGGGCTATCTCCGCAAGGAGACATCAGATCTGCATAACTCATGGTTTTTTGGTCTTCGGTGAGCCCGGAGAACGTGAATATGTGTTTGTTTTTCGAATTTAAGCTCTATCTGCAAAGGGCACTTTTCTTGCTAAAAGCAGTTTTTCCTAACAAATGCAAGATATAACATGGGCTATCTCCGCAAGGAGACATCAGAACTGCAAAACGCATGGTTTTTTGGTCTTCGGAGAGGTTGGGGAACATGAATACGTGTTTGTTTTTCGAATTTGAGCTCTATCTGCAAAGGGCACTTTTCATGCTATAAACAGTTTTTGATAACAAATGCAAGATATAACATGGGCTATCTCCACAAGGAGACATCAGATCTGTAAAACTCATGGTTTTTTTGTATTCGGTGAGCCGGGGGAACATGAATAGGTGTTTGTTTTTCGAATTTGAGCTCTATCTGCAAAGGGCACTTTTCTTGCTAAAAGCAGTTTTTCCTAACAAATGCAAGATATAACATGGGCTATCTCCGCAAGGAGACATCAGATCTGCATAACTCATGGTTTTTTGGTCTTCGGTGAGCCGGGGGAACGTGAATATGTGTTTCTTTTTCGAATTTGAGCTCTATCTGCAAAGGGCACTTTTCTTGCTAAAGGCAGTTTTTCCTAACAATTGCAAGATATAACATGGGCTATCTCCACAAGGAGACATCAGATCTGTAAAACTCATGGTTTTTTGGTCTTCGGTGAGCCGGGGGAACATGAATATGTGTTTGTTTTTCGAATTTGAGCTCTATCTGCAAAGGGCACTTTTCTTGCTAAAAGCAGTTTTTCCTAACAAATGCAAGATATAACATGGGCTATCTCCGCAAGGAGACATCAGATCTGCATAACTCATGGTTTTTTGGTGTTCGGTGATCCCGGAGAACTTGAATATGTGTTTGTTTTTCGAATTTGAGCTCTATCTGCAAAGGGCACTTTTCTTGCTAAAAGCAGTTTTTCCTAACAAATGCAAGATATAACATGGGCTATCTCCGCAAGGAGACATCAGAACTGCAAAATGCATGGTTTTTTGGTCTTCGGGGAGGTTGGGGAACATGAATACGTGTTTGTTTTTCGAATTTGAGCTCTATCTGCAAAGGGCACTTTTCATGCTATAAGCAGTTTTTCCTAACAAATGCAAGATATAACATGGGCTATCTCCGCAAGGAGACATCAGATCTGTAAAACTCATGGTTTTTTGGTCTTCGGTGAGCCGGGGGAACATGAATATTTGTTTGTTTTTCGAATTTGAGCTCTATCTGCAAAGGGCACTTTTCTTGCTATAAGCAGTTTTTGTTAACAAATGCAAGATATAACATGGGCTATCTCCGCAAGGAGACATCAGAACTGCAAAACGCATGGTTTTTTGGTCTTCGGGGAGGTTGGGGAACATGAATACGTGTTTGTTTTTCGAATTTGAGCTCTATCTGCAAAGGGCACTTTTCATGCTATAAACAGTTTTTGCTAACAAATGCAAGATATAACATGGGCTATCTCCGCAAGGAGACATCAGATCTGCATAACTCATCTTTTTTTGGTCTTCGGTGAGCCGGGGGAACAAGAATACGTGTTTGTTTTTCGAATTTGAGCTCTATCTGCAATGGGCACTCTTCATGCTATAAACAGTTTTTGATAACAAATGCAAGATATAACATGGGCTATCTCCACAAGGAGACATCAGATCTGTAAAACTCATGGTTTTTTTGTATTCGGTGAGCCGGGGGAACATGAATAGGTGTTTGTTTTTCGAATTTGAGCTCTATCTGCAAAGGGCACTTTTCTTGCTAAAAGCAGTTTTTCCTAACAAATGCAAGATATAACATGGGCTATCTCCGCAAGGAGACATCAGATCTGCATAACTCATGGTTTTTTGGTCTTCGGTGAGCCGGGGGAACATGAATATGTGTTTCTTTTTCGAATTTGAGCTCTATCTGCAAAGGGCACTTTTCTTGCTTAAAGGCAGTTTTTCCTAACAAATGCAAGATATAACATGGGCTATCTCCACAAGGAGACATCAGATCTGTAAAACTCATGGTTTTCTGGTCTTCGGTGAGCCGGGGGAACATGAATATGTGTTTGTTTTTCGAATTTGAGCTCTATCTGCAAAGGGCACTTTTCTTGCTAAAAGCAGTTTTTCCTAACAAATGCAAGATATAACATGGGCTATCTCCGCAAGGAGACATCAGAACTGCAAAACGCATGGTTTTTTGGTCTTCGGGGAGGTTGGGGAACATGAATATGTGTTTGTTTTTCGAATTTGAGCTCTATCTGCAAAGGGCACTTTTCTTGCTAAAAGTAGTTTTTCCTAACAAATGCAAGATATAACATGGGCTATCTCCGCAAGGAGACATCAGATCTGCACATCTCATGGTTTTTTGGTCTTCGGTGAGCCCGGAGAACGTGAATATGTGTTTGTTTTTCGAATTTAAGCTCTATCTGCAAAGGGCACTTTTCATGCTATAATCAGTTTTTGATAACAAATGCAAGATATAACATGGGCTATCTCCACAAGGAGACATCAGATCTGTAAAACTCATGGTTTTTTTGTATTCGGTGAGCCGGGGGAACATAAATAGGTGTTTGTTTTTCGAATTTGAGCTCTATCTGCAAAGGGCACTTTTCTTGCTAAAAGCAGTTTTTCCTAACAAATGCAAGATATAACATGGGCTATCTCCGCAAGGAGACATCACAACTGCAAAACGCATGGTTTTTTGGTCTTCGGGGAGGTTGGGGAACATGAATAGGTGTTTGTTTTTCGAATTTGAGCTCTATCTGCAAAGGGCACTTTTCTTGCTAAAAGCAGTTTTTCCTAACAAATGCAAGATATAACATGGGCTATCTCCGCAAGGAGACATCAGAACTGCAAAACGCATGGTTTTTTGGTCTTCGGGGAGGTTGGGGAACATGAATACGTGTTTGTTTTTCGAATTTGAGCTCTATCTGCAAAGGGCACTTTTCATGCTATAAACAGTTTTTGATAACAAATGCAAGATATAACATGGGCTATCTCCACAAGGAGACATCAGATCTGTAAAACTCATGGTTTTTTGGTCTTCGGTGAGCCGGGGGAACATGAATATGTGTTTGTTTTTCGAATTTGAGCTCTATCTGCAAAGGGCACTTTTCTTGCTAAAAGCAGTTTTTCCTAACAAATGCAAGATATAACATGGGCTATCTCCGCAAGGAGACATCAGAACTGCAAAACGCATGGTGTTTTGGTCTTCGGGGAGGTTGGGGAACATGAATACGTGTTTGTTTTTCGAATTTGAGCTCTATCTGCAAAGGGCACTTTTCATGCTATAATCAGTTTTTGATAACAAATGCAAGATATAACATGGGCTATCTCCACAAGGAGACATCAGATCTGTAAAACTCATGGTTTTTTTGTATTCGGTGAGCTGGGGGAACATAAATAGGTGTTTGTTTTTCGAATTTGAGCTCTATCTGCAAAGGGCACTTTTCTTGCTAAAAGCAGTTTTTCCTAACAAATGCAAGATATAACATGGGCTATCTCCGCAAGGAGACATCACAACTGCAAAACGCATGGTTTTTTGGTCTTCGGGGAGGTTGGGGAACATGAATAGGTGTTTGTTTTTCGAATTTGAGCTCTATCTGCAAAGGGCACTTTTCTTGCTAAAAGCAGTTTTTCCTAACAAATGCAAGATATAACATGGGCTATCTCCGCAAGGAGACATCAGAACTGCAAAACGCATGGTTTTTTGGTCTTCGGGGAGGTTGGGGAACATGAATACGTGTTTGTTTTTCGAATTTGAGCTCTATCTGCAAAGGGCACTTTTCATGCTATAAACAGTTTTTGATAACAAATGCAAGATATAACATGGGCTATCTCCACAAGGAGACATCAGATCTGTAAAACTCATGGTTTTTTGGTCTTCGGTGAGCCGGGGGAACATGAATATGTGTTTGTTTTTCGAATTTGAGCTCTATCTGCAAAGGGCACTTTTCTTGCTAAAAGCAGTTTTTCCTAACAAATGCAAGATATAACATGGGCTATCTCCGCAAGGAGACATCAGATCTGCAAAACTCATGGTTTCTTGGTCTTCGGGGAGGTTGGGGAACATGAATATGTGTTTGTTTTTCGAATTTGAGCTCTATCGGCCAAGGGCACTTTTCTTGCTAAAAGCAGTTTTTCCTAACAAATGCAAGATATAACATGGGCTATCTCCGCAAGGAGACATCAGAACTGCAAAACGCATGGTTCTTTGGTCTTCGGTGAGGTTGGGGAACATGAATTCTTGTTTGTTTTTCGAATTTGAGCTCTATCTGCAAAGGGCACTTTTCTTGCTAAAAGCAGTTTTTCCTAACAAATGCAAGATATAACATGGGCTATCTCCGCAAGGAGACATCAGAACTGAAAAACGCATGGTTTTTTGGTCTTCGGGGAGGTTGGGGAACATGAATACGTGTTTGTTTTTCGAATTTGAGCTCTATCTGCAAAGGGCACTTTTCATGCTATAAGCAGTTTTTCCAAACAAATGCAAGATATAACATGGGCTATCTCCGCAAGGAGACATCAGAACTGCAAAACGCATGGTTCTTTGGTCTTCGGGGAGGTTGGGGAACATGAATACGTGTTTGTTTTTCGAATTTGAGCTCTATCTGCAAAGGGCACTTTTCTTGCTATAAGCAGTTTTTCCTAACAAATGCAAGATATAACATGGGCTATCTCCGCAAGGAGACATCAGAACTGAAAAACGCATGGTTTTTTGGTCTTCGGGGAGGTTGGGGAACATGAATACGTGTTTGTTTTTTGAATTTGAGCTCTATCTGCAAAGGGCACTTTTCTTGCTAAAAGCAGTTTTTCCTAACAAATGCAAGATATAACATGGGCTATCTCCGCAAGGAGACATCAGATCTGTAAAACTCATGGTTTTTTGGTCTTCGGTGAGCCGGGGGAACGTGAATATGTGTTTGTTTTTCGAATTTGAGCTCTATCTGCAAAGGGCACTTTTCTTGCTAAAAGCAGTTTTTCCTAACAAATGCAAGATATAACATGGGCTATCTCCGCAAGGAGACATCAGAACTGCAAAACGCATGGTTTTTTGGTCTTCGGTGAGCCGGGGGAACATGAATATGTGTTTGTTTTTCGAATTTGAGCTCTATCTGCAAAGGGCACTTTTCTTGCTAAAAGCAGTTTTTCCTAACAAATGCAAGATATAACATGGGCTATCTCCGCAAGGAGACATCAGAACTGCAAAACGCATGGTTTTTTGGTCTTCGGTGAGCCGGGGGAACATGAATATGTGTTTGTTTTTCGAATTTGAGCTCTATCTGCAAAGGGCACTTTTCTTGCTAAAAGCAGTTTTTCCTAACAAATGCAAGATATAACATGGGCTATCTCCGCAAGGAGACATCAGATCTGCATAACTCATGGTTTTTTGGTCTTCGGTGAGCCCGGAGAACGTGAATATGTGTTTGTTTTTCGAATTTAAGCTCTATCTGCAAAGGGCACTTTTCTTGCTAAAAGCAGTTTTTCCTAACAAATGCAAGATATAACATGGGCTATCTCCGCAAGGAGACATCAGAACTGCAAAACGCATGGTTTTTTGGTCTTCGGGGAGGTTGGGGAACATGAATACTTGTTTGTTTTTCGAATTTGAGCTCTATCTGCAAAGGGCACTTTTCATGCTATAAACAGTTTTTGATAACAAATGCAAGATATAACATGGGCTATCTCCACAAGGAGACATCAGATCTGTAAAACTCATGGTTTTTTTGTATTCGGTGAGCCGGGGGAACATGAATAGGTGTTTGTTTTTCGAATTTGAGCTCTATCTGCAAAGGGCACTTTTCTTGCTAAAAGCAGTTTTTCCTAACAAATGCAAGATATAACATGGGCTATCTCCGCAAGGAGACATCAGATCTGCATAACTCATGGTTTTTTGGTCTTCGGTGAGCCGGGGGAACGTGAATATGTGTTTCTTTTTCGAATTTGAGCTCTATCTGCAAAGGGCACTTTTCTTGCTAAAGGCAGTTTTTCCTAACAAATGCAAGATATAACATGGGCTATCTCCGCAAGGAGACATCAGAACTGCAAAACGCATGGTTTTTTGGTCTTCGGGGAGGTTGGGGAACATGAATATGTGTTTGTTTTTCGAATTTGAGCTCTATCTGCAAAGGGCACTTTTCTTGCTAAAAGCAGTTTTTCCTAACAAATGCAAGATATAACATGGGCTATCTCCGCAAGGAGACATCAGATCTGCATAACTCATGGTTTTTTGGTCTTCGGTGAGCCCGGAGAACGTGAATATGTGTTTGTTTTTCGAATTTGAGCTCTATCTGCAAAGGGCACTTTTCTTGCTAAAAGCAGTTTTTCCTAACAAATGCAAGATATAACATGGGCTATCTCCGCAAGGAGACATCAGAACTGCAAAACGCATGGTTTTTTGGTCTTCGGGGAGGTTGGGGAACATGAATATGTGTTTGTTTTTCGAATTTGAGCTCTATCTGCAAAGGTCACTTTTCTTGCTAAAAGCAGTTTTTCCTAACAAATGCAAGATATAACATGGGCTATCTCCGCAAGGAGACATCAGATCTGCATAACTCATGGTTTTTTGGTCTTCGGTGAGCCCGGAGAACGTGAATATGTGTTTGTTTTTCGAATTTAAGCTCTATCTGCAAAGGGCACTTTTCTTGCTAAAAGCAGTTTTTCCTAACAAATGCAAGATATAACATGGGCTATCTCCGCAAGGAGACATCAGAACTGCAAAACGCATGGTTTTTTGGTCTTCGGGGAGGTTGGGGAACATGAATACGTGTTTGTTTTTCGAATTTGAGCTCTATCTGCAAAGGGCACTTTTCATGCTATAAACAGTTTTTGATAACAAATGCAAGATATAACATGGGCTATCTCCACAAGGAGACATCAGATCTGTAAAACTCATGGTTTTTTTGTATTCGGTGAGCCGGGGGAACATGAATAGGTGTTTGTTTTTCGAATTTGAGCTCTATCTGCAAAGGGCACTTTTCTTGCTAAAAGCAGTTTTTCCAAACAAATGCAAGATATAACATGGGCTATCTCCGCAAGGAGACATCAGAACTGCAAAACGCATGGTTCTTTGGTCTTCGGGGAGGTTGGGGAACATGAATACGTGTTTGTTTTTCGAATTTGAGCTCTATCTGCAAAGGGCACTTTTCTTGCTATAAGCAGTTTTTCCTAACAAATGCAAGATATAACATGGGCTATCTCCGCAAGGAGACATCAGATCTGTAAAACTCATGGTTTTTTGGTCTTCGGTGAGCCGGGGGAACGTGAATATGTGTTTGTTTTTCGAATTTGAGCTCTATCTGCAAAGGGCACTTTTCTTGCTAAAAGCAGTTTTTCCTAACAAATGCAAGATATAACATGGGCTATCTCCGCAAGGAGACATCAGAACTGCAAAACGCATGGTTTTTTGGTCTTCGGTGAGCCGGGGGAACATGAATATGTGTTTGTTTTTCGAATTTGAGCTCTATCTGCAAAGGGCACTTTTCTTGCTAAAAGCAGTTTTTCCTAACAAATGCAAGATATAACATGGGCTATCTCCGCAAGGAGACATCAGAACTGCAAAACGCATGGTTTTTTGGTCTTCGGTGAGCCGGGGGAACATGAATATGTGTTTGTTTTTCGAATTTGAGCTCTATCTGCAAAGGGCACTTTTCTTGCTAAAAGCAGTTTTTCCTAACAAATGCAAGATATAACATGGGCTATCTCCGCAAGGAGACATCAGATCTGCATAACTCATGGTTTTTTGGTCTTCGGTGAGCCCGGAGAACGTGAATATGTGTTTGTTTTTCGAATTTAAGCTCTATCTGCAAAGGGCACTTTTCTTGCTAAAAGCAGTTTTTCCTAACAAATGCAAGATATAACATGGGCTATCTCCGCAAGGAGACATCAGAACTGCAAAACGCATGGTTTTTTGGTCTTCGGGGAGGTTGGGGAACATGAATACGTGTTTGTTTTTCGAATTTGAGCTCTATCTGCAAAGGGCACTTTTCATGCTATAAACAGTTTTTGATAACAAATGCAAGATATAACATGGGCTATCTCCACAAGGAGACATCAGATCTGTAAAACTCATGGTTTTTTTGTATTCGGTGAGCCGGGGGAACATGAATAGGTGTTTGTTTTTCGAATTTGAGCTCTATCTGCAAAGGGCACTTTTCTTGCTAAAAGCAGTTTTTCCTAACAAATGCAAGATATAACATGGGCTATCTCCGCAAGGAGACATCAGATCTGCATAACTCATGGTTTTTTGGTCTTCGGTGAGCCGGGGGAACGTGAATATGTGTTTCTTTTTCGAATTTGAGCTCTATCTGCAAAGGGCACTTTTCTTGCTAAAGGCAGTTTTTCCTAACAAATGCAAGATATAACATGGGCTATCTCCACAAGGAGACATCAGATCTGTAAAACTCATGGTTTTTTGGTCTTCGGTGAGCCGGGGGAACATGAATATGTGTTTGTTTTTCGAATTTGAGCTCTATCTGCAAAGGGCACTTTTCTTGCTAAAAGCAGTTTTTCCTAACAAATGCAAGATATAACATGGGCTATCTCCGCAAGGAGACATCAGAACTGCAAAACGCATGGTTTTTTGGTCTTCGGGGAGGTTGGGGAACATGAATATGTGTTTGTTTTTCGAATTTGAGCTCTATCTGCAAAGGGCACTTTTCTTGCTAAAAGCAGTTTTTCCTAACAAATGCAAGATATAACATGGGCTATCTCCGCAAGGAGACATCAGATCTGCATAACTCATGGTTTTTTGGTCTTCGGTGAGCCCGGAGAACGTGAATATGTGTTTGTTTTTCGAATTTGAGCTCTATCTGCAAAGGGCACTTTTCTTGCTAAAAGCAGTTTTTCCTAACAAATGCAAGATATAACATGGGCTATCTCCGCAAGGAGACATCAGAACTGCAAAACGCATGGTTTTTTGGTCTTCGGGGAGGTTGGGGAACATGAATATGTGTTTGTTTTTCGAATTTGAGCTCTATCTGCAAAGGTCACTTTTCTTGCTAAAAGCAGTTTTTCCTAACAAATGCAAGATATAACATGGGCTATCTCCGCAAGGAGACATCAGATCTGCATAACTCATGGTTTTTTGGTCTTCGGTGAGCCCGGAGAACGTGAATATGTGTTTGTTTTTCGAATTTAAGCTCTATCTGCAAAGGGCACTTTTCTTGCTAAAAGCAGTTTTTCCTAACAAATGCAAGATATAACATGGGCTATCTCCGCAAGGAGACATCAGAACTGCAAAACGCATGGTTTTTTGGTCTTCGGGGAGGTTGGGGAACATGAATACGTGTTTGTTTTTCGAATTTGAGCTCTATCTGCAAAGGGCACTTTTCATGCTATAAACAGTTTTTGATAACAAATGCAAGATATAACATGGGCTATCTCCACAAGGAGACATCAGATCTGTAAAACTCATGGTTTTTTTGTATTCGGTGAGCCGGGGGAACATGAATAGGTGTTTGTTTTTCGAATTTGAGCTCTATCTGCAAAGGGCACTTTTCTTGCTAAAAGCAGTTTTTCCTAACAAATGCAAGATATAACATGGGCTATCTCCGCAAGGAGACATCAGATCTGCATAACTCATGGTTTTTTGGTCTTCGGTGAGCCGGGGGAACGTGAATATGTGTTTCTTTTTCGAATTTGAGCTCTATCTGCAAAGGGCACTTTTCTTGCTAAAGGCAGTTTTTCCTAACAATTGCAAGATATAACATGGGCTATCTCCACAAGGAGACATCAGATCTGTAAAACTCATGGTTTTTTGGTCTTCGGTGAGCCGGGGGAACATGAATATGTGTTTGTTTTTCGAATTTGAGCTCTATCTGCAAAGGGCACTTTTCTTGATAAAAGCAGTTTTTCCTAACAAATGCAAGATATAACATGGGCTATCTCCGCAAGGAGACATCAGATCTGCATAACTCATGGTTTTTTGGTCTTCGGTGATCCCGGAGAACTTGAATATGTGTTTGTTTTTCGAATTTGAGCTCTATCTGCAAAGGGCACTTTTCTTGCTAAAAGCAGTTTTTCCTAACAAATGCAAGATATAACATGGGCTATCTCCGCAAGGAGACATCAGAACTGCAAAATGCATGGTTTTTTGGTCTTCGGGGAGGTTGGGGAACATGAATACGTGTTTGTTTTTCGAATTTGAGCTCTATCTGCAAAGGGCACTTTTCATGCTATAAGCAGTTTTTCCTAACAAATGCAAGATATAACATGGGCTATCTCCGCAAGGAGACATCAGATCTGTAAAACTCATGGTTTTTTGGTCTTCGGTGAGCCGGGGGAACATGAATATTTGTTTGTTTTTCGAATTTGAGCTCTATCTGCAAAGGGCACTTTTCTTGCTAAAAGCAGTTTTTCCTAACAAATGCAAGATATAACATGGGCTATCTCCGCAAGGAGACATCAGAACTGCAAAACGCATGGTTTTTTGGTCTTCGGGGAGGTTGGGGAACATGAATACGTGTTTGTTTTTCGAATTTGAGCTCTATCTGCAAAGGGCACTTTTCATGCTATAAACAGTTTTTGCTAACAAATGCAAGATATAACATGGGCTATCTCCGCAAGGAGACATCAGATCTGCATAACTCATCTTTTTTTGGTCTTCGGTGAGCCGGGGGAACAAGAATACGTGTTTGTTTTTCGAATTTGAGCTCTATCTGCAATGGGCACTCTTCATGCTATAAACAGTTTTTGATAACAAATGCAAGATATAACATGGGCTATCTCCACAAGGAGACATCAGATCTGTAAAACTCATGGTTTTTTTGTATTCGGTGAGCCGGGGGAACATGAATAGGTGTTTGTTTTTCGAATTTGAGCTCTATCTGCAAAGGGCACTTTTCTTGCTAAAAGCAGTTTTTCCTAACAAATGCAAGATATAACATGGGCTATCTCCGCAAGGAGACATCAGATCTGCATAACTCATGGTTTTTTGGTCTTCGGTGAGCCGGGGGAACATGAATATGTGTTTCTTTTTCGAATTTGAGCTCTATCTGCAAAGGGCACTTTTCTTGCTAAAGGCAGTTTTTCCTAACAAATGCAAGATATAACATGGGCTATCTCCACAAGGAGACATCAGATCTGTAAAACTCATGGTTTTTTGGTCTTCGGTGAGCCGGGGGAACATGAATATGTGTTTGTTTTTCGAATTTGAGCTCTATCTGCAAAGGGCACTTTTCTTGCTAAAAGCAGTTTTTCCTAACAAATGCAAGATATAACATGGGCTATCTCCGCAAGGAGACATCAGAACTGCAAAACGCATGGTTTTTTGGTCTTCGGGGAGGTTGGGGAACATGAATATGTGTTTGTTTTTCGAATTTGAGCTCTATCTGCAAAGGGCACTTTTCTTGCTAAAAGCAGTTTTTCCTAACAAATGCAAGATATAACATGGGCTATCTCCGCAAGGAGACATCAGATCTGCATAACTCATGGTTTTTTGGTCTTCGGTGAGCCCGGAGAACGTGAATATGTGTTTGTTTTTCGAATTTGAGCTCTATCTGCAAAGGGCACTTTTCTTGCTAAAAGCAGTTTTTCCTAACAAATGCAAGATATAACATGGGCTATCTCCGCAAGGAGACATCAGAACTGCAAAACGCATGGTTTTTTGGTCTTCGGGGAGGTTGGGGAACATGAATATGTGTTTGTTTTTCGAATTTGAGCTCTATCTGCAAAGGTCACTTTTCTTGCTAAAAGCAGTTTTTCCTAACAAATGCAAGATATAACATGGGCTATCTCCGCAAGGAGACATCAGATCTGCATAACTCATGGTTTTTTGGTCTTCGGTGATCCCGGAGAACTTGAATATGTGTTTGTTTTTCGAATTTGAGCTCTATCTGCAAAGGGCACTTTTCTTGCTAAAAGCAGTTTTTCCTAACAAATGCAAGATATAACATGGGCTATCTCCGCAAGGAGACATCAGAACTGCAAAATGCATGGTTTTTTGGTCTTCGGGGAGGTTGGGGAACATGAATACGTGTTTGTTTTTCGAATTTGAGCTCTATCTGCAAAGGGCACTTTTCATGCTATAAGCAGTTTTTCCTAACAAATGCAAGATATAACATGGGCTATCTCCGCAAGGAGACATCAGATCTGTAAAACTCATGGTTTTTTGGTCTTCGGTGAGCCGGGGGAACATGAATATTTGTTTGTTTTTCGAATTTGAGCTCTATCTGCAAAGGGCACTTTTCTTGCTATAAGCAGTTTTTCCTAACAAATGCAAGATATAACATGGGCTATCTCCGCAAGGAGACATCAGAACTGCAAAACGCATGGTTTTTTGGTCTTCGGGGAGGTTGGGGAACATGAATACGTGTTTGTTTTTCGAATTTGAGCTCTATCTGCAAAGGGCACTTTTCATGCTATAAACAGTTTTTGCTAACAAATGCAAGATATAACATAGGCTATCTCTGCAAGGAGACATCAGATCTGCATAACTCGTGGTTTTTTGGTCTTCGGTGAGCCGGGGGAACATGAATATGTGTTTGTTTTTCGAATTTGAGCTCTATCTGCAAAGGGCACTTTTCTTGCTAAAAGCAGTTTTTCCTAACAAATGCAAGATATAACATGGGCTATCTCCGCAAGGAGACATCAGATCTGCATAACTCATCTTTTTTTGGTCTTCGGTGAGCCGGGGGAACAAGAATACGTGTTTGTTTTTCGAATTTGAGCTCTATCTGCAATGGGCACTCTTCATGCTATAAACAGTTTTTACTAACAAATGCAAGATATAACATGGGCTATCTCCGCAAGGAGACATCAGAACTGCAAAACGCATGGTTTTTTGGTCTTCGGGGAGGTTGGGGAACATGAATAGGTGTTTGTTTTTCGAATTTGAGCTCTATCTGCAAAGGGCACTTTTCTGGCTAAAAGCAGTTTTTCCTAACAAATGCAAGATATAACATGGGCTATCTCCGCAAGGAGACATCAGATCTGCATAACTCATGGTTTTTTGGTCTTCGGTGAGCCGGGGGAACGTGAATATGTGTTTGTTTTTCGAATTTGAGCTCTATCTGCAAAGGGCACTTTTCTTGCTAAAAGCAGTTTTTCCTAACAAATGCAAGATATAACATGGGCTATCTCCACAAGGAGACATCAGATCTGTAAAACTCATGGTTTTTTGGTCTTCGGTGAGCCGGGGGAACATGAATATGTGTTTGTTTTTCGAATTTGAGCTCTATCTGCAAAGGGCACTTTTCTTGCTAAAAGCAGTTTTTCCTAACAAATGCAAGATATAACATGGGCTATCTCCGCAAGGAGACATCAGAACTGCATAACTCATGGTTTTTTGGTCTTCGGTGAGCCCGGAGAACGTGAATATGTGTTTGTTTTTCGAATTTAAGCTCTATCTGCAAAGGGCACTTTTCTTGCTAAAAGCAGTTTTTCCTAACAAATGCAAGATATAACATGGGCTATCTCCACAAGGAGACATCAGATCTGTAAAACTCATGGTTTTTTTGTATTCGGTGAGCCGGGGGAACATGAATATGTGTTTGTTTTTCGAATTTGAGCTCTATCTGCAAAGGGCACTTTTCTTGCTATAAGCAGTTTTTCCTGACAAATGCAAGATATAACATGGGCTATCTCCGCAAGGAGACATCAGATCTGCATAACTCATGGTTTTTTGGTCTTCGGTGAGCCGGGAGAACATGAATATGTGTTTGTTTTTCGAATTTGAGCTCTATCTGCAAAGGGCACTTTTCATGCTAAAAGCAGTTTTTCCTAACAAATGCAAGATATAACATGGGCTATCTCTGCAAGGAGACATCAGATCTGCATAACTCATGGTTTTTTGGTCTTCGGTGAGCCGGGGGAACATGAATATGTGTTTGTTTTTCGAATTTGAGCTCTATCTGCAAAGGGCACTTTTCTTGCTAAAAGCAGTTTTTCCTAACAAATGCAAGATATAACATGGGCAATCTCCGCAAGGAGACATCAGAACTGCAAAATGCATGGTTTTTTGGTCTTCTGGGAGGTTGGGGAACATGAATACGTGTTTGTTTTTCGAATTTGAGCTCTATCTGCAAAGGGCACTTTTCTTGCTAAAAGCAGTTTTTCCTAACAAATGCAAGATATAACATGGGCTATCTCCGCAAGGAGACATCAGATCTGCATAACTCATGGTTTTTTGGTGTTCGGGGAGGTTGGGGAACATGAATACGTGTTTGTTTTTCGAATTTGAGCTCTATCTGCAAAGGGCACTTTTCTTGCTAAAAGCAGTTTTTCCTAACAAATGCAAGATATAACATGGGCTATCTCCGCAAGGAGACATCAGATCTGCATAACTCATCTTTTTTTGGTCTTCGGTGAGCCGGGGGAACATGAATACGTGTTTGTTTTTCGAATTTGAGCTCTATCTGCAATGGGCACTTTTCATGCTATAAACAGTTTTTACTAACAAATGCAAGATATAACATGGGCAATCTCCGCAAGGAGACATCAGAACTGCAAAATGCATGGTTTTTTGGTCTTCTGGGAGGTTGGGGAACATGAATACGTGTTTGTTTTTCGAATTTGAGCTCTATCTGCAAAGGGCACTTTTCTTGCTAAAAGCAGTTTTTCCTAACAAATGCAAGATATAACATGGGCTATCTCCGCAAGGAGACATCAGATCTGCATAACTCATGGTTTTTTGGTCTTCGGTGAGACGGGGGAACGTGAATATGTGTTTGTTTTTCGAATTTGAGCTCTATCTGCAAAGGGCACTTTTCTTGCTAAAAGCAGTTTTTCCTAACAAATGCAAGATATAACATGGGCTATCTCCGCAAGGAGACATCAGATCTGTAAAACTCATGGTTTTTTGGTCTTCGGGGAGGTTGGGGAACATGAATACGTGTTTGTTTTTCGAATTTGAGCTCTATCTGCAAAGGGCACTTTTCTTGCTAAAAGCAGTTTTTCCTAACAAATGCAAGATATAACATGGGCTATCTCCGCAAGGAGACATCAGAACTGCAAAACGCATGGTTTTTTGGTCTTCGGGGAGGTTGGGGAACATGAATAGGTGTTTGTTTTTCGAATTTGAGCTCTATCTGCAAAGGGCACTTTTCTTGCTATAAGCAGTTTTTCCTGACAAATGCAAGATATAACATGGGCTATCTCCGCAAGGAGACATCAGATCTGCATAACTCATGGTTTTTTGGTCTTCGGTGAGCCGGGAGAACATGAATATGTGTTTGTTTTTCGAATTTGAGCTCTATCTGCAAAGGGCACTTTTCATGCTAAAAGCAGTTTTTCCTAACAAATGCAAGATATAACATGGGCTATCTCTGCAAGGAGA